>NC_092765.1:432728-732728 GCF_047496795.1 Chiloscyllium punctatum | reverse complement strand
TCTTGAATCACATGTATCTGAGTTGTTAATGTCTTATATATTGCCAAATGTTTCCAACCATGAAAATATAATTTTTAAAAGTGTTATCTTTCATTCCCTCGCAACATCTCAAAATTACAGGGTTTCAAAATAAATTTGACCTTTTTTTGTAATTTTTCATGCTTTGCTGTTTAGGTTTTTCTCTAAGTTCAATGTCCATGTCTAAATCTTTGTTTTGATTTCCACATAATGACTTACAATGGTTTAAACAATTTATTTTCCCTGTTTCTTACTTCCTGATTTGCCATTTG
The DNA here is from genome assembly GCF_047496795.1 of Chiloscyllium punctatum. Classification (NCBI taxonomy): domain Eukaryota; kingdom Metazoa; phylum Chordata; class Chondrichthyes; order Orectolobiformes; family Hemiscylliidae; genus Chiloscyllium; species Chiloscyllium punctatum. The sequence goes on along the minus strand of NC_092765.1, from coordinate 732,438 downwards.
TGACAATTCTTCAAGCTCATTGGTTGACTGTCCTGCTTTCTACCTGCCCTGTTTCTGGACACCATAGATTCCAAAGTGACAGTGAAAAGGGGCAAGTCTGTCACAGAGAATGCCCAGAAAACTGTGTGGACAGCTTTTTGAGATTAAAAGCAAGCTGCCTCTGACTACAAAAATGTAATTCTGTAAGTAAACCCTGAGTAACATCATTTATGGCTATGAATGAAAGCTGAAATTCAGCTTCTAAATCCTGGATTTTGCACAGTCCTAGTCATCTTTACTCAGCGAGTCGTGAGTTCATGGAATGCCCTGCCAGTAGCAGTGGTGGACTCTCCCTCTTTATGGGCATTTAAACTGGCATTGGATAGGCATATGGAGGATAGTGGGCTAGTGTAGGTTAGGTGGGCTTGGATCGGCGCAACATCGAGGGCCAAAGGGCCTGTACTGTGCTGTATTTTTCTATGTTCTATGTTCTATATCTGACCATCCAGGATATTCAAAAGAACATTGCCAAATGTGCTAGAGGAGTTTCCCAGTTCTTATATGATGCATAACTAATTTTACAAAATAAGTTATGCATAACTACAGACAAAGATTCTTGAGTGATTGACATGTGAATTTCCTTTTTGATATGTCACACTGTTGTAAATCAGAATCACATTATATCTAGTTCTGGAAAGAATGCTGACGCAATTTATCACATGCACGCAAACAGCTCCAGGCATTCTCCTGTTTGAGCTTGTTTCAGTAAGATCAAACCCAAGGCAGAGGAGAGCCGGAAAAGTTAATTCTTGAATTTGATGAAGGTCATAGCACTTTTATTTGAATCACAAATCACAGACAGTGTTCTTCTGTGTAATCCAACTTCATTTAATTCACAATCCACTGGCTCTGGTAACACCTCCTTTCACAGGAGCTCTGAAAATTTCCTTTTGCAGTGCACAGGGTAACTATGCCAAAAATCTCTTCACGTAGGAATCACACATGATCACACCCTGATGTACACACGTACTTCCAGAAGCTCAGGCATGACAAGCAACACTGAGACAGTCCATACATCAGCACTACTCCTGAGGAACTCTACCTAGTGATCAGGTTTAATGCAAAACATGCAGGAGAGAGTCTGAGCTGTGCGATGCTGTAACTGTGAGAGACTCTGCTAGCTGGTTGGAACTAGAACACCTCTAGACAGAGATGCTTGTTCCCAAATCATCCTGCATATATTGTTAATAAAATTATTCAAAGTAACACGGAGGTCTGCTCTGAATCAACAAAACCAGGCAAACACATTTATAGTGAAGTACTGTTCTCTGGAATACACAGAGATCTGTTGAGACAAGGTTGTTAAGTTTATTAAGATTGGGATAGACATATCTTTAATCAGGAAGGGAATCAATGGTTATGGGGAAAAACAGTAATGTTCTCGATGTAGATTTCAGCATCTGCAGTAACCTGCTCCTAGCAGTAATGTAGAGGATTGTCAGATCAGCCATGATCTTATTGAATGGTGTAGTAGACTCAATGAGCTGAATGGTCTATTTCTGCTCCTACATCTCAAGGGTCTTATGTTAAAGGCATTGTTGCTCAGCTGAACTCTACAATGGGAAATTGTCATCTAAAAGCTTTTATCAACACTGACAATCTGGCTACATTTTCTTGGAAACATTTTACCATTGTGCCTACATGGTGAATGTGCAGTCTCCTGACACTATTCACTACTTTAGCAGAGATTTGTCAATCCAGAACAAATTCACCAACCTGCTGCCAAACTGTCTCAAACGTGGACATCCATTTAGTCTAAGCTCTTCAACGATCTCCCAGTAACCCCATACCTTGACACCCAAAGCTCGGATGAACTCACAGTACAACCAGATGGCTCAAACTGTTCATTTACGAATAGTGGACAGCCACCAAGTACCTCAGAAATTATCACGATCGGTGCTGTCACCTTCTCTGCAGCTGGAGATTAACGTTTGTCCATCATGTCACTGTGCAGTTTCTGACTAAACTTTTATTTGGAGAAGCCAGTGTTGGACTGGGGTGGACATAGTTAAAATCACATAACACCAGGTTTTAGTCCAACAGGTTTATTTGGAAGCACTAGCTTTCAGAGTGGTTGTGAAGCAGGATCATAAGGCACAGAATTTACAGCAAAAGATTACAGTGTCATGCAGCTGAAATGATAAATTGAACAAACCTAGATTAAATCTTTCATCTTTTAGAATGGGTTTGCTAATTTTGGTTCTTTAATATGTAAATTCCAGAACTTCTTTTAAGTCACATTCCCTAAATAACTTCAGGTTTTATATCGAAAGGTGACATCTCAGCTCAGACAATACATTAAAGATGTGAGGTTAGAGTCTGTCTGTATCCCAAACTTGAGTCAGACTGGTTCTATTTCTAAAATGGAATTTATAAAATATTACATGGAGTGACTGCCTTTAGGTTATGCAATTTTGAGCAAAATAAAATGTATCTGCAAATATAAATTCACCCCATAAATTTACATGTGCGTCTGATAATGTGCAGGAGAGAGAGAGAGAGAGAGAGAGAGAGAGAGAGAGAGAGAGAGAGAGAGAGAGAGAGAGAGAGAGACACAGAGTGAGTGTATGTATGTGAGTATGTGTATGTATGTGAGTATGTGCATGTGAGTTCACATGAGAGGATGTGCTTGCGTGTGCGCAAACTTGGTAAAGCATGTATGCGAGTGTGATGGGATATAAGCCTGTGAGAGGGTGCATGCATGGGTGTGAGTGTGGCAAGTGTATGTGCGCGCGTATGAGAAAGAGTCTGCGTGAGTGTGAGAGTATCTAAGAGCGTGTGTGTGTGAGTGAGTGAGTGTGAGAGAGAGAGTGCATAGTTCAGTGGGGGTCATCTGTAGTGTGTCATGAACTCAAGTTCCCAGTTGAGGCCATCCCCACGGGTGCTGAACTTTGCTATCTGCCTCTGCTCAGCCACTTTGTGTTGCTGCCTTTCCCGAAGTCGGCCTTAAGACCATAAGACATAGGAGTGGAAGTCCATTCGGTCCATCGAGTCCACTCCGCCTTTCAATCATGGCTGATGGGCATTTCAACTTCACTTACCCAGAGCCCTTAATTCCTCTAGACAACAAGAATCTATCAATCTCTGCCTTGAAGACATTTAGCGTCCCGGCCTCCACTGCACTCTGCGGCAATGAATTCCACAGGCCCACCACTCTCTGGCTGAAGAAATGTCTCCGCATTTCTGTTCTGAATTTACCCCCTCTAAGTCTGAGGCTGTGTTCACGGGTCCTAGTCTCCTCACCTAACGGAAACAATTTCCTAGCATCCACCCTTTCCAAGCCATGTATTATCTTGTACATCTCGATTAAGTCTCCCCTTAAATCTTCTAAACTCTAATGAATACAATCCCAGGATCCTCAGCCGTTCCTCATATGTTAGGCCAACCATTCCGGGGATCATCGTGTGAATCTCCGCTGGACACGTTCCAGTGCCAGTATGTCCTTCCTGAGATGTGGGGACCAAAACTGGACACAGTACTCCAAATGGGGCTCAACCAGAGCTTTATCAAGTCTCAGTAGCACAACAGTGCTTTTATATTCCAACCCTCTTGAGATAAATGACAACACTGCATTCGCTTTCTTAATCACGGACTCAACCTGCATACACACCGCAAGGAATCTAATCAGCATTGATGATAGTGATGAGGTGCCTACTTGAAACACGGTGTTCCTCAGGGTGTATGAATGGGCAGCACGGTGGCACAGTGGTTAGCACTGCTGCCTCACAGCGCCAGAGACCCGGGTTCAATTCCCGCCTCAGGCGACTGACTGTGTGGAGTTTGCACGTTCTCCCTGTGTCTGCGTGGGTTTCCTCCGGGTGCTCCAGTTTCCTCCCACAGTCCAAAGATGTGCAGGTCAGGTGAATTGGCCATGCTAAATTGCCCGTAGTGTTAGGTAAGGGGTAGATGTAGATGTAGGGGTATGGGTGGGTTACGCTTCGGCGGGGTGGTGTGGACTTGTTGGGCCGAAGGGCCTGTTTCCACACTGTAAGTAATCTAATCTATGAAGAGACATCCGAGACTTTGACACAACTTAAAGTTATGGATAAAGATCATTTGGTTTAATCCAATCATCCATCCAAAACAAACCTTCAAATCCCATTACTCCTTAAAATGGTTCCCCTCCTTGTCCTGCAAGTTTATTCCACACATTGATCATTGTGAGGGCAAAGAACATTTCACCATTATCAACCTTTCTCCCATCTTTTATTACCCTGACATTGAGCACAAAGCAGCTAACGGAGCAGTGCAACAGAAAGCACTCTTTGGGCCTCCTACAACATGAAACTAAAATATCAAAAATTAATGAAACATCTTTTGACTGTTTTACATTTTTGTTTTGCTGCAAATCGTGTTAATTTAGAAGAGTTTCCTCCAGCTGCTAGTTCCCTTCAATCTGTATTGAAACAAGGTTGCAAAGAAATGAACTAATCTGGGGGTATGGAGCGGGTGGGACCTGAGCGAATACTTTGTAACCCAGAGGGAGGGACACTACCACTGCACCACAAGAGTCCTTTTGCTAAGCTTTATATAATTACTGAGCTGTGCAGGCATCAAAGGTTTGGGGTGTGTCTGCATAAGTCACATTGTCATTCACATCTCCATTTAGCACTACATTATAAAACAGCGTTTATCTGCCAAGGCATTAACACCTTCACCACCACCTACATGGATGTGTATTTAGAATCAATGCATAAGCTAACAAGGCAAAGGGGCTGTTGTCATGCAGGTGGCAGTATCCCTACATTTGGACCAGGAGATTCTGGGTTCAAGTCTTATCTGCTCGAGAGGAATGTCTGGAAAGATAGATTGACTACAAATAACGAGCTGGCATCATATTAGGGCTGTTGTGGTACAGGTGACAGTGTACCTTTGGGCCAAAAGGCTTTGTTCAAGTTGCACCCTGCCCCAAACATTGGGGAGGGAAGGGGGGGGAGCTAGGGTACCAAGATCCCACAAACAGCAATGGGATACTGACCACAGAATCTGTTTGTATGATGTCAGTTGCTGGATGAATGTTGGCCAGTTCACAACAGAGAATACTCAGTCTTCTCTGAGCATTGTTAAGTGACATCTAGTGTCAAAGGGCCGTGATCTGATGCTTTTTCTGAAAGACGTCACCATCAACAGTGCAGCACTCCCTCAATTCAGCATTGGAAGGTCAACCCCCATTGTTGTCACATGTCCTGGAATAGAACTTGAATATCAAATCTCGAATGTGAGGGTCCAATGGAAGTGATGCAGTCTGAACCAGTTCAGGAGCAGAATCACACTTCCATGTTTACTTTTGTGATCAGAGGAATTGTGCACCACTAGACAGGCAGTACTATTGTGGTACAGGTTAACCTATATACCCCTGAGCTACGACAAACACACTGACAGAGTTAAGATTGAGCAGGTATAGCAGAATGCTCACAATGACACGGTACAGCACGGCACACCCAGAGCAAACTGTTCCTGTAGCTGTCACATGAGATAAACTCCATCAGACTGAAACCCTGTGGAACACCCTGAGGGTTTTGCATGCACAAGTGTTTATGTGGAATTTATGTATGTATGCATGTGTGTGTATTTGAGTGTTTATGTGTATGTCCGTGAATGTTTGTGTGCACGTGTGTTTGTGAATTTGAATGTCTATGTGTGTGAGCATGTGTGGGTGCGCCATAATTAAACTCAAAATTACTCAGTCCCATTGAAAGGTCACAGCGCTGTAACACTGGGACATTCTCCTGACCTGGAGGGACAATGCTGGGGAGGGATAAAGTGGGGAGTTATTATTGGGTAACTTTCCAATGTTCCTGCTGCTGGAGTGAGACTGAACATGAAGCAGCTGCTTGTGAAACAGAGATGGTCAGGTAATTTAAATATCTAATGACTCACCTTGAGTCAATTCTTCAGTTCTGAAGAAGGGTCACTGGACCTGAAATGATAACTCCGATTTCTCTCCACAGATCTAACGAGTTTTTCCAGCAATTTCGTTTTTTGTTTGATTTCCAGCATCTTTTGGGGTTGATCTATACATAGCTTTGTTTTTGTTTATTTTCTTTTGAATAAATCAACTTGTTTTCACTTGTTACAAGTAACTTTGTATGATCCTTCACTAACCACCACAAGTAACCAAATTACAAAGTAAAACAAGGTCAGTCTGACTCTGGAATCTGACTTGTCGAGTATTACCTTCAGCTGCCTCACATTCTAATCCCATTGGATTAAAGATTGCAAAATCAATCATACCTAAAAAATCTATCATAGACAATGATTTTATGTGAAGTGTATTAAGACTTGTGAAGTGTCAAAGACAGAAGTGGGAAGTTGAATGTGGACCCTGTGGAGATCGGAGAGGTGCTAAATGAACATTTCTCTTTGGTTTTCACTCAGAAAAAGGAGAATATTGTAGAGGAGAAGAATGAGGTACAAGATATTAGATTAGAAAGGATCGAGGTTAGTTATGAACAGGTGTTATCAATTCCAGAAGGAGTGAAATTAGATAAGTCCCCTGGGCCAGATGGAATTTATCCAAGGATTCTCTGGGAAGCTAGGAAGGAGTTAGCAGAGCCTTTGGCTTTGATCTGTGAGTCGTCATTGTCTACAGGTTTGGTACCAGAGGACTGGAGGGTTGTGCCCTTGTTCAAGAAAGGCAGCAGAGATGACCCAGGTACTTACAGACCAGTGAGCCTTACTTCTGTTGTAGGAAAGGTTTTGGAAAAGATTACAAGAGATAAGATTTATAATCATCTAGCAAGCAACAATTTGATTTCAGATAGTCAACATGATTTCGTCAAGAGCAGGTCATGTCTCACATACCTCATTGAGTTTTTTGAGAAGGTGACCAAGCATGTAAATGAGGGTACGGCAGTTGACGTGGTGTACATGGACTTCAGTAAAGCCTTTGATAAGGTACCACATGGTAGGCTGTTGGAGAAACTGCAGAGGCATGGAACTGAGTGTGATTTAGCAGTTTGGATTAGAAACTGGCTTTCTCAAAGAAGGCAGCGAGTGGTGGTTGATGGAAAATATTTAGCCTGGAGTCTAGTTACTGGTGGTGTGCCACAAGGATCTGTTTTGGGACCACTGCTGTTTGTCATTTTCATAAATGACTTAGACGCAAGCATAGGTGGATGGATTAGTAAATTTGCAGATGACTCTAAAGTTGGTGGAGTAGTGGACAGTGTGGAAGAATGTTACAGGTTGCAGGGAGACTTGGATAAACTGCAGAATTGGGCTGAGAGGGGGCAAATGGAATTCAATGCAGATAAATGTGAGGTGAAGCACTTTAGGAAGAATAACAGGAAGGCAGAATACTGGGTCAATGGAAAGATTCTTGGTAGTGTGGATGTGCGGAGGGATCTTGGAGTCCATGTACATAGATCCCTGAAAGTTGCCACCCAGGTTGATAGTGCTGTTAAGAAGGCATACACTGTGTTGGGTTTAATTTGTGGAGGGATTGAGTTCCGGTGCTGCAATATCATGCTGCAACTATACAAAACACTGGTGCGGCCACACTTGGAATATTGTGCACAGTTCTGGTCGCCATATTCGGGAAGGATGTGGAAGCATTGGAAAAGGTGCAGAGGAGAATTACCAGGATGTTGCCTGGTCTGGAGCGAAGGTCTTATGAGGAAAGGCTGAGAGACTTGAACCTGTTCTCATTGGCAAGAAGGTGAAGAGGGGATTGATAGAGACATACAAGATGATCAGAGGATTAGATAGGGTAGACAGTGAAAGTCTTTTTCCTAGGATGATGACGTCAGCTTGTATGAGAGGCATAACTACAAAGTGAGGGGTGATGGATTTAAGACAAATGTCAGAGGCAGGTTCGTTACGCAGAGAGTAGTAAGGACATGGAATGCTCTACCTGCTAATGTAATCAACTCAGCCACATTAGGAAGATTTAAACAATTCTTAGCTAAGTACATGGTTGATTTTGGCATAGTGTAGGGAGACAAGCTGAGAATAGTTCACAGGTCGGTGCAACATCGAGGGCCAAAGGGACTGTTCTGCGCTGTATTGTTTTTATCTTCTATGTTCTAACCACTGCCGGTAAATCATAAAAAAAACCAGCAAATGTTGGAAATCAGAAACATAGACCTGCTGGAAAAGCTCAGCAGGTCTGGCAGCATTGGTGGAGAGAATACAGAGTCAATGTTGCAGGGCTAGTGGCCCTTCCTCAGAACTGAATATAGCTGGGAAAGGTTGGTATATAAGCTAGAAGGCAGGGTAGGGACCATAGGGAGGGGTAAATGATAAGTGCTGACAGATCTCAAACAGACACAGAACAACAGTTAGACAGACAAAGGAAAGGGTAAAAGTCAGCCTGGGAGAATGGGCAGCTGCTAATGGGGACCCTTAGTGGCTGACAATGGGGTGTTTGTTGTAGCTGCCCATGGGATGACAAGGCCTGGTGAGTGGGGTCGGGGTAAGGACTTGGGAGAAGATGCTGAGGCCTAAAACTGCTGAAGTCGATATTGACTCCTGAAGGCAGGGTTCCCAAGCAGAAAATGAGGTGTTGTTCTTCCAGATTACACTGAGCTTTGCTGGAGCACTACAGCAAGCCTGAGACAGAGATGTTGGTCAGGGAACAGAGTGGGGTGTTGAAATTGCAGGCAACTGGACGCTCAGGTAAATTTTTGTGGAGGGTGTGTCTGGGGTCTTTGATGGTGAGGAGGGAGAAAGTAAACTGCACCTTCTGCAGTTACAGGGGAAGGTGCCATGGAGATGTTGGGAGTGAAGGAGAAATAAACGAGGGTGTCCTGGAGGGAATGGTCCCTGCGGAAGGTTGACAAGGGAGGGGAGGGGAGGAGAGAATGTGTCTACTGGTGGTATCCCACTGGAGGAAGCAGAAATGGTGGCTAACGGTCATTTGGATGAAGAGGCTAATGGGATGGTAGGTGAGGACTGGGGAACCCTAGCACTGCTGTGGGAGGAAAGAGAAAGGGTGAGTGCCAAAATGTGGGAAATGGGTCAGACCCGGCTGTGGGCCTTGTCAACCCAAAGGAAAGAATCCTTGTTTGAGGAAGAAGGTGGACATTTCAGAGGCACCCTTGCAGAAGCTGGGATCATTGGAACAGATACAACAGAGACAGTGGAACTGGGAGAATGGGATAGAGTTTTTACAGGAAGCAAGGTGTGACGATGTACATGACAATCACCTGAGGTAATCACTTCTGGCCTCAGACCGTCAAAGAGTAATTACTTTGACGACATGACCTGGGTCAAGACTGATTTTCAGAGTAATGAGGAAAACATGTTACTATTGCAATATATCATCACTCTTGGGCAAGAGATCACATGTCAAGGCAATACCTTGGTGTGTTAGCTTCTTGTGTGCTTATAAGGGGGCCTTTATATCAATTTTTTTCTCTATTTCTGTCTTCACAATGTGCAAGCTTTGGACCCGTCCCGCTCTTCTCAACTCCGACTCAGTGGACAGGAGGCAGATTTTTTTTAAAAAACTCAATCCCACAGCTGTGTCTTCAGAAGAACAAGAATCAATCATTTATATCTTCAACCAAAAGGTTCCAGCATCCACAGGAAGTTGCTTTTAATTATATCTTCAAATTGGATGCATTGAGACTATTGAAGCCAATAATCTAGCTGAGCCTATGAACTGTATACCCTTTAACCTTTTTTATGGACTATTCCTTCCTTACTCTGTAACCTGTATTTATGTCTCTGTGAGTCTGTGTGCCTGCCTGTCTGGTCTGTCTGTCTCAGACTGTGTGTGTCAGACTGTCTGTGTGCCTGTGTGTGTGTTCTCGTGATTGTAATGTGGTCAGCCTGGTGGATCTTGTAGAATATGAGTTCCCTGATTGGGGCTATTAATCTGATGCAATCAGAGAGCCCTGGCTGATAAATATAAAAGGGAGTGTCAGGGGTTCTGCTCTGTATGTGTGTTTGTCTGTCTGTATCAGACTGTCTGTGTGTGAGTCTGAGTGCCTGTGTCCGTGTTTGTGTGTGTGTGTAGATTTCAAGTTACGTCTGAGGTTACCATGAAGGATTCTCCTTCATAACTTCTCCCCTTGTCTGAGGTGTGGTGACCCTCAGGTTAACCTCTAATCAATCATCTTTCTCTCTCACACACACACACAAAGTCCCAAAGGAGCATGGGCTGTTGTATGTGTATGCTACAGTTGGAGTGCAATTTAACTTTGATCTGTTTAAGTATAATAAAACTAACCTCTTTCTTTGTTACACTTATGAAAATCTGCAACAATTCATCCTTTTATGATCACATTCGGCAAATAATAAAGTAAATAGCCATGAAAGCCATACTCTAGGAATCTCTGCACACCCCCAGCCACCACCTTGGTATGTATTCTTGAATCTTTTCTTTCAAACAGGTTCAACTTCACTTGTTTTGTCAACTTGTTCCTGAATTCAAAATGAAACTTTAAGGCAGTATAAAAATCTAAAGCCATTAAATCTGGTCTCTAATGCTAACTTGGCAGAGTTTCATGTTTGGAATTTATGAGGAGACTCAGTTTACACAGAATAAAGTGAGGCCACCAAAGTAATAAACTGGAGGCAGTAACAAAATTCACTGTTTCTTTGATACCTGTTGGATAAAACATTTTCCAGCAATAATACCTGCTCACAGGTCCCTGGTCATTTTCAAACCTGGCCTGGTACAGTACAAGCTACACCAGTGCTTCTCCCCTGCCCAGCATCTGAATCAAGGATTACAGAGCCCCTCTATCCACTGCTTCAAAATGTCTCCTTTCAATCATCAAACTTTCCAAAAGGTTAGCTACAGCACCCAGACATTTTGTATCTTCCTCTGCTCCACATTCCTGGAACAAACTGGTACTGGCACCAACACCCATGTTGATTTGTATTGTTAGTCTGTAACCAGTTTGCTAAATCTACAAAGGAGATTTTGTGACTTCATGATCCTGACACTTCACCCTGTGAGATCACTCTCAGGGATTTGGACAACAATATTGCAGCTCCAAGAAATTTAGTGGAAAATTAGTGAACCCGAGCCCTCCAAATTCAGGACATGTGCCATTCACTGGATGAAGCTTCAGATCGCCACATCATTGCCCGAGTCTCTAGAATAAAGATCAAGTGATAATACTACTACGCTGTCAGCTACCCGCATGGTACAGATGAGATGACTTGCCAAGTTCAGCTTCTGGGAGAAAGTGAGGACTGCAGATGCTGCAGATCAGATCATAAAAATGTATTGCTCGAAAAGTGCAGCAGGTCAGGCAGCATCAAAGGAGAAGGAGAATCGACGTTTTGGGCATAAGCCCTTCTTCAGGAATGAGGAGAGTGTGCCAAGCAGGCTAAGATAAAACAGTAGGGAGGAGGGACTTGGGGGAGGGGCGTTGGGAATGCGATAGGTGGAAGGAGGTTAAGGTGAGGGTGATAGGCCGGAGAGGGGGTGGGGACGGAGAGGTCAGGAAGAAGATTGCAGGACAAGAAGGCGGTGCTGAGTCTGAGGGTTGGGACTGAGAAAAGGTTGGGGGGAGGGGAAATGAGGAAGCTGGATGAGTGCCAAACACATCAACAACAAACACATCTATCAACAAACACATCGACCTGGACCCAATATACCGGCCACTACAGCGGACAGCTCGAACTGACAACCGGAAGCGGCAAATTCAAACCACTACAAATGCCGGAGGAAAGATCACAGAAGCGCTTCACAGGAGGCTCCCAAGCACTGAGGATGTCACAGACAGGGGACGAAACGTTTGCAAGACAAATTCCCAGCTCGGCGAACAGAACCACAACAACGAGCACCCAAGCTACAAATCTTCTCCCAAACTTTGAATTTTCTTAATATAATGTGAAGTGAATTAAATTGGCTAAAGCCTGGTATCTGTGATGGTGAGGACCACTTGTGGAGGCCACAATGGATTATCTACTCAGCACTTTCTGGCTAAAGATTGCTACAAAAGCTTCAGCCTTATCTTTTGCACTGACGTGCTGGAGTCTTCCATCACTGAGGATGAGGATATTTGTGGACCCTCCCCCTCCAGTGAATTGTCATAGAACAGAATCCTTACAGTGAGGAAACAGGGCCACACCTTCCATAGAGCATCCAACCCAGGCTTATCCCCATATCCTTTCCCTGTATTTCATTGGCTATAACCTACACATCTTTGGACTGTGAGAGGAAACCAGAGCACCCAGCAGAAAGAAGGAGAATGTACAAACTCCACACAAACAGTTTCCGGAGGCTGATATTGAAGCTGGGTCCCTGGCGCTGCGAGGCAGCAGTGCTAACTACTGAGCCACCGTGCTGCTCCAAAACGTTTAACTGTCAACCACCATTCACAACTGGATATGGCAGGTCTGCAGACTTCAGACCTGATCCACTGGTTGTGGGATTGCTTTGCTCTAACACTAGCTGCTTATGTTGTTTGGCATGCAATTAGTCCTGTCTGATAGCTTCACCAGGTTGACACCTCATTTGCAGGTTTGCCTGGTCCTGCTTCTGGCATGCCCTCCTGAACTCTCCTTTGGCTTGATGGTATTGTCAGACAATGAGTTACAGATTGTGCTGGAGTATAATTCTGCTGCTGTTGATGGCCCATAGCGCCTCTTGGAAGCCCATGAGTTACCAGATCTATTTGAAGTCTGTCCCATTTAGCATGGTGATAGTGCCACACAATATGATGGAGGTTATTCTGAACATGAAGATGGGACTTCAACCTCCACAAAGACTGTGTGGTGATCGCTCTCACCGATATTGTCATGGACAAATGCATCCACAGCTGCATTATGGGAAAGCAGATCTTAGCAGAACTTATCTCCAACATCTGCAGTCCTCACTTTCTCCTTTCCTCCATTTGCTCCAGTTTCCTCCCATTGGCCAAAGATGTGCAGTTAGGTGGATTTGCCATGTTAAAAAACTTCCCATCGTGTCCAGGGATGTGTAAGCTTGGTTAGCCATGGGAAGTGTGGAGTTACAGGGGTGGTATGGGTGTGCGTGTCTGAGTGGGATGCTCTTCGGAGAGTCAATGCAGACTCGGTGGGCCAAATGGCCTCTTTCTGCACTGCAGGGACTGTGTGATTAGTAAGAATAAGGTCAAGCATATTCTCCCTTTTGTTGGTTCCCTGACCACCTGTCATAGCCCCAGTCTAGCAGCTACATCCTTTAGGTACCGGCCAGCTCAGTCTGTAGTGCTGCCACCGAGCCAATCCTGTTGGAGGATTACCAATGATGATAATGTTGTTTCTGGGGCCAAGACTGATGCCTGACTAGTTCCCTTTCCTCTTTTTAGACTGGAGTGGTTTGATACAATTCAGTAGCCTGTTAGTGCATTTCAGGGGGCATTTAGAACATAGAACATAGAAAAGTACAGCACAAAACAAGCCCTTTGGCCCATGATGTTGTGCCGAGGTTTAATCCTAATGCAAAATATAGTAACTTAATCTACGCACCCCTCAACTCTCTGCTATCCATGTGCATGTCCAGCAGTCGAGTAAATGTCCCCAGTGACCCTGCTTCCACCACCACAGCTGGCAACGCATTCCATACATTCACAACTCTCTGTGTAAAGGACCTACCTCTGACGTCTCCTTTATAACTTCCTCCTAATATCTTCAAACTATAACTCTTCGTACCAGTCAGTCCTGCCCTGGGGAAAAGTCTCTGGCTATTGACTCTATCTATTCCTCTCATTATTTTGTACATCTCGATCAGGTCACCTCTCTTCCTCCTTCTCTCCAGAGAGAAAAGTCTGACCCTATTCAACCTTTCTTCATAAGGCAAGCCCTCCAGTCCAGGCAGCATCCTGGTAAACCTTCTTTGCACCCTCTCCAAAGCCTCTGTATCTTTCCTATAGTAAGGCGACCAGAACTGGACACAATATTCCAAGTGTGGTCTCACCAGGGACTTGTAGAGCTGCAACAAAACCTCGCAGCTCTTAAACTCGATCCCCCTGTTAATGAAAGCCAAAACACCATATGTTTTCTTAACAACCCTATCCACTTGGGTGGCAACTTTGAGGGGTCTATGTACTTGCACACCCAGATCCCTCTGTTCCTCCACACTGCCAAGAATCCTGCCTTTAATCCTATATTCAACATTCAAGTTCGACCTTCTAAAATGCATCACTTCATATTTATCCAGGTTGAACTCCATCTGCCATTTCTCAGCCCAGCTCTGCATCCTGTCTATGTCACGCTGTAGCCTGCAGTAGCCCTCTATACTATCGACGACACCTCCAACCTTTGTGTCATTTGCAAATTTACTAACCCACCCCTCAACCTCCTCATCCAAGTCATTTACAAAAACTACAAAGAGCAGAGGACCGAGAACAGAGCCCTGCAGTACCCCACTCAACACTGTCCTCTAGGCAGAATACTTTCCATAACAGTCAATCAACATCACTGTGGGTCTGGAGTCACGTGAAAATGAGACCAGGTAAGGACAATAGATTTCCTTCCCTAAAGGGAACCAGATTTTTTTTAAAGACAATTGACAATGGCTACATGGTTGACCTTAGTGTGACTTTTTAACCTCAGGATTTATTGAATTCAATAATTTCACTGTGTGCTATAGTGGAATACAAACCAACAAGAGGGCAGGGTCAGGATTACAAATCCACTAACATTACCACTTCACCAATACCTCCCCCTTGAATCTGAAACATTAACTCCGTTTTTCTCTCTCCACAGATGCTACTTTGACCTGTTGAATATTTCCATCATTTTCTGTTATATTTCAAATTTCCAACATCTGTGAGGTTGAAAAGTGTGGTGCTGGAAAAGCGCAGCAGGTCAGTCAGCATCCGAGGAGCAGGAAAATCGACGTTTCAGGCATAAGCCCTTCTTCAGGAAACATCTGTGAGGTTTCATGTTTGTTTATTGAGGAAGTCTGAAGAACTAAGCTGTGAAGTTCCTTTAAGTTTTGTCCACTTGCCCTTCCTGGTCTCTGGCTCACTGGATGACAAGCTAGAAGCCTGGTTGATCTCCTTCTCCTGGTGTCCTGTCATTCTGATTAATTATGGTGCCTCTCTTACTGCACCCCTCCCTCCCCCCAACCCATGCCACGCCACCCCACCCCCCAACATCCCGCCATGCAGATCAGCTCACTCACGTCACTTGAACACACAGGTTTTTTGATTTTGGGGCTCAGGAAGACACAGTATTAAATTTCTGAGTAGTATCTCCTGGAGTGTACAATCTTTTGTGAAAACCACTTTGTCTTGACTGTGTATGTTTTATTAGAAACTTTAATAATTTTCATTTCATTTTGCAATTGGAATGTGTTGATCCAGGAACCATCAGGAATTGTTGAATCTGTTGCAACACTCATTGAAAAGCATGTCTTACTAAACAGGAGTAAAATTTCTGGTTACTTCTCCATTCTGCCCCATACTCATAAACATACTGCTTCTACCCTGCTAATTGTAGCAGAGTCTTTCATCCTCTAAGTCCCCTTTTAGAAATGAACATTTAAGAATTAAACAATTGGGTCTGGTTACAGCATCAAAATTCACTCAACATCTTTACATTCTACATCAGAGGTTAGCAGGTTGATAAAAATACCAACAGGCTCTTCATCAACACATAAAGCCATCATCGGATGATGTTCATCATTCAGGAGTCATTTTCTCAGCGTTAACACTGTTGTCTGTAGCAACAGTCAAATGACTGAAATGCATCCAACAACAATTCAAGAATGTTGCCATCTGTGTTCCAACACTGCCAGTGGCCCCCTGAAGAATGCCAGTCCCCTGTAATTAGAAAATCCTCCCCTAGTGAGATACAGTGTAAAACACACACGCTCCTACTGCAAATTATTTCCAAATAAATTCAGATAGAAAACATTCATGGTTCAGCCAAAACTGAAAAGCTGAGTTGGACGGGAGTAGAACTGTGGTAAGCAAGAAAAATGAATAACAAGGCAGCACCAAACTTTTAGCAGCAGCTTTATCACAACTTAATAAAGATAACCACCTTCTTTTGATCAATCAACAATCAACATGAAATCACAAAGATAGCTCCAGAACACCGCAGAGATTAACAGAGCTTTAGATTATCAGAGATGTTGCTTCAGCATCATTAATAGAGAAGAAAACTAGACTCTGATCCAGAGCAGCGATAACTATCAGATATTGTATTTCACAATTGCTATTCACTGCTGGACCTAACAGGATAACATCAGAGTCCCAACATTTCTGCTCCTTGCTTAAAGAGCAGCTATTTCATAAAGCCTGGCTTGCAGCCTGGCCTTACTGCCTTCCTAAATCATCAGCTCAAGGATCAAACATTTTCCAGAACAACTGGTCTGAAGGGTTTTATTGGTTATCAAGACAAGCAGTTACATTGTTTACCACTTATTATCCAGGAAGAAACTACTAGAAGTTTGCTCATAAGCAATAAAACCACCAAATATCTCAAACATTCTGACTTGCCTGGACCTTTTAGTGGCCCTGGTGCTGATAACAACTCCAAATCAGGACAACAGGACTCACTGCTCCTTTGTCAATGTTTCCAATGGGTCCTCCATTCTATTGGATTAAATTCAATGCCATCCTTCCCTGTTTCCCAGGCTCTGGGAAAGGTGCCTGTTAAGTTGAGCCAGCAATGCCTTTGGGTTGTTGGAACTGTCAGGAGAATCAAGCTCCAATTATTTGTTTGTTCTCAATATGCAAAGACTGCACAGAAACAAAGTGAGTGTGTATGGATATGGAGATTTTTTTTTAATAAATATATTTTTGAAAGATAAAAACATTTGAGATAGCACTGACCTGTTCAAACCAGTAAATTCCCGTTATGGCCCAACTCTGAAGTGAGGGTGAGCAAGAAGCTTCCTTTGGCTCTCAAACCACGCCAGCTGTCGATCACAGGCTTTCCACACCACCCATCACTCCGCCCTTCCCCACAGCACACCACCCACCATGTGCTTCCCAACTGCTGTGCTACTGCCCCTTCACTGATCCATTCAGGAACTTCCTGCAGAGATGTCTACTATTTGTTACCCATCAGTTGAGAAACCAGACTGACCTGCTTTTGAGAATCACTGCATGAAATACAGCTCGGAAAGAAACCTGAATTCATATGCAATAGACTCTTTCCAGAGACTAAGAAATAATGAGAGGAAGCTACTTCATCATTGCTACTATCCTGAACACAGATAATTGGGGCATTTCAGTATCTCAAATTCAACACAGAGCAATCTCCTTCCACTTGGCCATGCACCACTACATTACTGCCAGAATTTTCTAGTCACCCCTTCCTGAAGTGTTCGCAAGTTTTCCAGAACCTACTTTGTAATTAGAGCATTCTACATGCCTGGGGGATGTTGTAAAATCGCTCTTGCATTTTCCAGCAGCATGTGGAGGCTGTGGGATTGTGGGATTGAACTGGGTCAGGTCACCCCTAATACCAGCTTCTAAAGAAAGTTTGCTTTTGCAAGTCACCGAAGCTGGGTCAGCTGTAGAGTTTGCTGAAATATTATTTGCATGTCACAAAAAATGCAACACAACCACAAAGACAAACTGTGAATACGCTGACGATGTAGAGGGTGTGGCTTTCATTGGTTATACTCACATTTAAAAGCTGTATAAAAAACGGATACTGTATACAGATTATCCGAATATTGAATTATCCAGCAAGATTGCAAGGTCCCGATGCTTGGCTAAACTATGTTATCTGGCATTCAATAATCCGGAATTGGATTAACAGAACGAAATACTCCCCACCCATGTCCTTCAGATAATCGAGGTTTCTCTGTATACTTCTGGAACAGCCAATTTCATTTAAACTTCAAGTCCTAACTTTTAGCCAAAAAATCCAACCTCCTTGTTATATGCTACCCGCCCACCACTGAAGCTTAACCACCCAAGGTGCTTGATAGAATTATTATTAGGACTTTCTTGGTGCCTCAGATACATGTAAATGTAAGAAATATAGAACATAGAACATAGTAGTACAGCGCAGTACAGGCCCTTCAGCCCTTAATGTTGCGCTGACCTGGGAAACCAATCTGAAGGCCATCTAACCTACACTATTTAATTTTCATCCATATGTCTATCCAATGCCCATCACCATCCG
Source organism: Chiloscyllium punctatum (assembly GCF_047496795.1). NCBI lineage: Eukaryota > Metazoa > Chordata > Chondrichthyes > Orectolobiformes > Hemiscylliidae > Chiloscyllium > Chiloscyllium punctatum. The sequence continues at coordinate 714,381 of NC_092765.1, read as the reverse complement.
AGGAAAAGAAGTGAATTTTTGAACTCCTCCAGAATAACTGTCTTTCTCAGAGCGTCATATGTTTGATCTATTTTCAATGCCCTTATCCACCTATCAGAATTAGTTTGTTTGATCTTTTCAAACTTTATGTACATTTGACCAGGTTTCCTCCTTAGATTCCTAAAACGTTATCTCTAGGCTCCTGGTACTAGATCATATGCACTTAAGGTGGCTTTTTTCACCATATTATACTCCCCAGATACCTCCAATAATAGTTATGCAAATATGTCACTAGCTCTACCTACCAACTTTGTTTGGATCAACAATACCTGCATGGTTACCAGCCATTTCATTTGTTTAGCAACTTGCTCAAATGAAATGAAAAAAGCTTCAACAGTCAATTCTGCGATAACACATCTTCCTTTAATACAAATCATTAATGCAATTGGTTAATAGGGAATGCTGTTTCTAATATGCGAACTTCTAAAGTGTGTGTTGGTTATAATGCGATTAGATTGAACTTAGATTTAAGTGTTATTTGTATTGCATAATTTTTGTTTAGTGCAGAGTCACACAGGAACGTGACTATCGCGTTATAGAAGAAATGACTGCACATCCTTCTTGTTGAACTTAGGCAATGAATGGATTAGAATCCCTACAGTAAGGAAACAGGCCCTCCAGCCTAACAAATCCACACTGGCCCTCCAAAGAGTAACCCACCCAGACCCATTTCCACTAAATTTACCCCTAACCTATACATTCCTGAACACAATGGACAATTTAGGATGGCCAATTTACCTAAGCTGCACATCTTTGGATTGTGGGAAAAAACTGGAGCACCCAGAGGAAACCCATACAGAGAGAACATGCAAACTCCACATAGACTGTCGCCCGAGGTGGGAATCAAACCCTGGTCCCTTGTGCTGTGAGGCAGCAGTATTAACCATGGCTTGAACTTATTTGAATAGATCCCCACCAGGCCTTGTGCTACAATGGGATTGCTCTCCATCACTGTCCTCATCATTACTCTACCTTTCAATTCTACCTCTGCCATTTTGAGACAACTTTGAGTTTCAATTCGAATCTCTAGTTCATAGGAAAATACAGCGCAGTACAGGCCCTTTGGCCCTCGATGTTGTGCCGATCCAAGCCCACCATCCTCCATATGCCTCAAAAACTCTTTCTCCCTTTCTTCTGCTAGGGCCATTCCTTTCCTTTCTTTTCCCTCTGCTTTCAATCATAACTCAAACTGTTTCATTTCACTTTTTCTTCTTTTTGTTCTGCCAGGAATTTTCTCAATATGTGAAGACTGCATAGAATTGAACTGCTCTAGTGACTATGTACATACATAAAAATATACTTTGTTTATAAAAAATCTTTAAGATAAAATGTTTAAGTGGTGCACGATGAAACACCAGCTCAGCTCCACCATCTGTATTTGCAAGTTTGAGCTGTTCCCTTTGGGGAGGGAGTTACCGGGCTCAGGGCTCCAGATTGTGAGATGACGAGAGACAGTGAATCTCACTCCCTTTAAAATATTACTGTGTAAAAGTTGATCCCTTACATTTTGACTAAAGTAGGTCGACTAATACACGAGTATGTACAGTAATATGTTCTCAATTGCAACTAGGGATAATCAATAAATGCTGGTGCAGTCAGCAACACCCATGTCCCATGAACAAACAAAAAATGTAGGTGAGAGGAACCAGGTGAAAGAGAATTCTGACCACTAACAAAAAAACTGTGGAATGTTCAGACATAACCACAAGTGGTAGACAGACTTGATCAGGTTTTCTTCTCCACCCTCAGTCTGCATTGACCATTTGCCAGCACTGTAGTGTGCATATTACTCTGAGATGGAGCTGACAAATTAGATTCTGTGCTGAATAAAACTGGAGGGCTAAATGTTGAAATACATGACAGATCCTGCTGGAAGCAGGGATGAAATATAAACAGGCCCACAGCTGGTGGTTATACAATACTCCTTACAAAGATCACTTTAGCTGCTCTTCAAAGAGAGGGAAAAAATAATAGTTATTATCCACACCATCTCTGAACACTGATCTATTCTTTATTTTAGTTACATTTAGTTCAGAATGATAATTCCAATAATATTAATAATGAAGCAAGTGGACTGATCTTGGTATTTCAATATCAGCCTCTCCCCTTCTCAAGCAAGTCAATTTATCCTGACCTTGGTGTTTCTAACCACAATTGTTTCAAATATGTTAGTGTTCAAACTTGGAGTCTCTGCACATTTCAACTGATGTCATTTGCGCTGTACCTCCAGGTGAGATTCTGTATGATGCTCAGTAAATCCAAGCACAATCCATTCTGCGCTGCTGGTGGACATTATTTATAAAATCTCTGAGTACAGCACAGTGTGCAGGAGGTTACACTGGCAACAGAGTTCCAGCTTTGTTTCCCCATAGGGTGTGGGTATGCAGAGGGTCCTTCTGGACCCGGGGTGAGGCAAGTTCACAGAGCTTGATATCTCCGTGGTCAAAGAGGCTGCTATTCAACTGGAAGAACAGCTACTTCCTTGAGGTTATTTCTTCATTTAGCAGTTTTTTTCAAAAATTCTCCTGGGAAGTTGTCCCTAATTACCTTAGAACAGATTGGTCTCTAGGCTATTTCAGAATGCAAATTGCTGCTGTTAAACAATGGCCTTCTCAAGCTGAGTTTAAGGTGATTAGTTCATACTCAGTCTGGATAGGGAACATTCCTCGGTAATGTGCAGCATTGTTTGTCTCTCCACAAATGCATAAGGGGTTTGGAAACAGAATATCTGGATACACAATGTACAGATTTATACATACGAATGATTAATTCCGATCTCTGTATGTAAAGAAATGGAATGTATACTATGTAAGGCATCACCAATTGTATAGATATCAAAATAATTTTATGAATAAAGTATATTTTTAAAATTAAAACAAGTAAGGAGTTTGGAAGTCACTGGAGCACTCTAGCATCAGAATGCTTGATGTTCCCTGCACTCTGCACATTCTCTGTCAGTGCTGTGACCCTGTGGTAGTGGGCCAGCATGGCCATCACTATTCCCAGCACAGCCGTCACCTTTCCCAGCACAGCCATCACTATTCCCAGCACAGCCGTCACCTTTCCCAGCACAGCTATCACTATTCCCAGCACGGCTATCACTATTCCCAGCACGGCTGTTGGTGTGACAAGGGAACATGGAAGCTGAATGTTAACTGTTGACCCCAGAAAAGAATCATGGAGCTCAAAAGGGATTACAGGTTGGAGAACCATGAATCCCCTCTGGAGTCTCCAGCAGACTGATGGAAAACCATCAAGAAGTTCTTTATCCACAGAGCTATTCAGAAGGCAACAGAGAGATGGAGACAACTGCCCAAACACCAGAACCTACTCTGCTACAGACGATAGGGGGTTGAGATCACTAAGAGTCTCCAGGAGGTGAACGGCAAACAAGCCTTGTTCTTTGCCTCAGAGGCCTTCAAGATAATCTTCCTGTCCAGGGTCCACTCTGTGGAGCAGGATGAGAAATGCTCACGTTTCTTCTCCAGACAGTGCACACGGAGAGCTCCGTGCTCAGCAGTCTGAAGGAAGAAGATGGCTCAGTAATGTTATCTTAGTTTGACATCCTGAAGATCAGCAAATCCTTTTATGTCAGTCTGTATGATATGAAGCCCACAGGTAGTTTGGCTACCTGGTTATTCCTGTCCTCCGTCCCAGAGGTCTTCGATGGCAGCATGTGGGAGAGACTGGACCAGCTGCTATTACTGGATGAGCTGACGGGCCCGAAACATCGATTCTCCTGCTCCTTGGATGCTGCCTGACCTGCTGCGCTTTTCCAGCAACACATTTTTGAGCTGACCAAAGCCCTCAAGTCCTCAGAAAATAATAAAATTCCTGAAAGCAATTACTGCTGAGTTGTATTCAGCTCTGTGGGACATGATTGGCCAGGATCTGCAGGTGTATGACAATTGCTTCTGCCAGTTGGCAATTGTAAATCATTAAGGAAAGGTATCATCACCCTCATAAAAGAGGAAGGGAGAGAGAGAGGGGAAATTAATAATTGGCGACCAATTTCACAGCTGACTGCAGATTATGAAATCCAGTCTAAAATCATTGCCAACTGGGTCAGGTCTGCTCTGAGATACGATTGCCTATGTGCAGGTCAGGGGGGGTGGATGCCAGTCTCACCAGCCTGGACCAGGAGAACACCTTCAACATCTGGTCATCAGATACTCTCCTTGTTGTTGTACGTGGCACAGGTCTGGCCAGTTCCCTGAGCCTGCATCACTTGCAGTCAGCCAAACCATTTTTCACTTCATCTGAAGGTCGGAGTAGGACAGTGTCTGCAGGGTGAGATGCCTCAATTCCATGGAATGCCCAAGTAGTTGGACCATTTGGATCACCTGTTCCTTGTGGAAAAATTTGCAAAGAAAGCACCTTTTACCACAATCCATCGGGAAGTGGTCAGCACATAGTGTCCTCAAGACCCTGCAGGGAAGGGAGAGGGTGGATCATATTACCTGGTTCCCTGAACTGACTGTCAATCATTTGGCAGAAAGCCTCATCACCAGAACTTCCTAACAAGTACCAAGACATCGTTTGGCACTACCTGTGTGATCCTTCATGTACACCCGGTCAGTCTTCGCCACCAAACGCTGCCCTTGAAGTGGCTGCGGGGCAGGTAAAGACCGTCACACATCTCCTTCTGGAATGGGCCTTTGCAAAGGAAGTCTGGAGACAGACAGTGGTTTTTGTCGAAGTTCATCCCGAACAGCTCTGTGACGTGGGACTCTCTGTTCCATGGTCTGTTCCCCTGAATGCACGCCGAGACAGGACGACCATCAACTCAGTGAAAGTTGCTCTTTCGTCTTCCCAAAATGTGTTGGTCTTCCAGTGCAAAGAGTTGACCTTGACTGAGTGTTGCAGACTGGCACATTCCAAGGTCCAGGACTACGTGCTGAGGGACGCACTGAAGCTTGGGGCAGCTGCCACCAAGGTGCGGTGGGGAAAGACCACCATCTAAGGTCTTTCTGCTGAAGTTAAATGGGGGTCCATTCAGTTAGTGGACCCTCTCTTTGCCTCAAAACGAATGGAACTAATTTTTTGTATGAGCAGAAAATGCTTTCGCTTTTGCAACTGCAGGGAAGCCCTGAGGAATGTCAAAATTCCATTGATTTGTTTGGTTTTCTCTGCAAAGAAATGTTTTAGAACCTTCGTAAGTACTGATAGGTGATTTTTATGAATAATGTATATTTTTGCAATTAAAACAAAATCAGGGTTCCCACTGTGGAGGTTTGCTACGCAGGGATCTTGGCTTGCCCTGAACCTGATTAGCCATGACCATGACCATGACCATGGTCATGCAAAGCCTGATTGTGGCTTTCCATGTTTCTTATTCCTTGACCTGAGTGACGTCTGCTGGTGGGTCTTGCTCAAAAAGGTTCCTCCATATGGAAGATTGACAGAAGGTGAAATGACCAAATATGGAGTAGTTAAGGGAGAATGTAGTACAAATGGTGTTAACTAGCTTGTGGATTTTTCTCAATCGCTGACTGTATGGAATGAACAGGAGGCTGGAGAGGAAGAGGGCAATGCCGAGGGGCTGGTTCCATTTAGGGCTGTAAAGCACAGTCTCCAACCGAATCACCCTCCCAAAGCTCAGCTCCCATTGCACCAGGTGAAGAATTACATCTTTGAGTGGAGTGCTGACCATGCCTGGCCCTTTCTATCAAGCAGGGAATGAGATTAAAATCCAAACCAGTGTACGGGATAGCTCTGCAACGACTTGCTCCTCCGTATTCTGCTGAGTCACTGCAACCAATCCTCACTAATCTTCACAGCATCCCTAACACACTCAGTAACCATGGAACTGAATTCCTCATTTAAAAGCGGTCGTGCTGGGGGTTTCACTGAGTGAACAGCCTGGAAAGCAGTCTCAGATTTGAGGGTTCAATTGCTATCCCTCACCTGTGGACAATATTTCTCCTATAGATATGATTCATTTTACATTAAGTTGTTTTGCTGCATCAACGCATTGCATCAAATTGCATCATCATTGTAAATTGCATCAACGCACCCTCAGCACTGACCCTCCAACAGTGCGGCGCTCCCTCAGCACTGACCCTCTGATAGTGCAGCACTCCATCTGTACTGACCCTCTGACAATGCAGCACTCCCTCAGTAGTGACCCTCCAAATTATCAAACTAATAGTTGAAAATGTATTGTGCCAGATCTTCTTTAATGTCATATTTTGTATATGGGTGACACTGGTTAGGTCAGCATTTACTATTCAACTTTGACTGTCCTTCAGGGAGTGCTGACAAGTCCTGTATTTGAGTACGATTATCAGGTTATTTCATTTTAAAGAACCAACTCCCCATTGCTGTGGGTCTGGAGTCACATGTAGGCCAGATGAGGTAAGGACAGCAGCTTATTTCCCTGAAGTGTTAGTGAACAGATGGGTTTGTATGATGAAGTGTTAATGTATGGTCCTCATTACTGATGTTAGTTAATTATTCTGGACAGAACTTAAAAGCCCCAATGTCATAGTAACATCTGAACATCACATCTCCAAGGCCAGCTCCCTCCACTACAATTATGCTACTATCCCCATGGAGACCTTTAATTTTCATCACAAGCTGCACTGGAAATTAAAATATATTTCAGTCAATATGTTACTGTCTGGAGCTCTCTTAGCAGTTTAACAAATATTTGATAATCATTACAGCAACGTGAAGACTGGAATATAGATAACTAGCTGATTCAAGTCAGGTGCAAGTTAAAAAGGATTAGACTAGACAATCCAGCGAGCATGTCGGGGAGTCACCTGACGATGCTTATGTTTGAAATACATCACAGTGGGTAGTGTTTTCACCCACAGGAATTTTTTAAATAATATCAAAGGCTTTACTGATGGCTAATCTGGTAAAGCATGATGAACTGAACTGTACAAATCAGGAAGATCCCTGTTCTCTCTGAATGAAGCAAACTTAACCAATACCACTCATCAAAAACGTTTGGAACTGAAAATTTATCAATCTGCAATTCTCACCCACTGGCTCAGCAAAACCCTGAGACACAAGAGGATGACAGGAAGTTCAGGATTGGAACTCTGTGCTGATATCACCACTGTATAAACAGCAAGTCAATATCAAACAAATGGACTCATTTCCTTCTTCATCCCTGCCATGTGAGCTGTGCTGGCTAGACCAGCATTTACTGTTCATCCCTAATTACCCCTTGGGGGAGTAGTATTAAGTTAGTTTCTTTACCTGCTGCAGTCTCCATAGACAGTGATAGACTGGCAGTGCTATTAGAGAAGGAGTTAATGGTTTTTGACCCAATACTGATGAAGGAACAGCAATGTAATTCCTAGTCAGAATGGTGTGAGCTTCACATTGGTGAAGTACTGAAGCCAGCCAGAACTGTAACTCAGCTTGAGATTGATCTTCAGAACATACAGAACAAAACAGAATCACAGAATCCGTGAAGTGTGGAAAAGGCCCTCCTGCCCAACAAGTCCATACCGACCCAACAAAGAGTGTCCCACCCAGACCCATTCCCCTATCCTTTTTCTCTATATTTACTCCTCTCTAATGCACCTAACCTACACATCTCTGAACACGATGGGCAATTCAGCATGACCAATTCACCCAACCTGCACATCTTTGTACAGATGGAGGAAACTGGAGCACGCGGAAAAAACCCAAGCTGATATGGGGAGAACGTACAAACTCCACACAGACAGTCACCCGAGGCTGGAATCAAGCCCGGATCCCTGCCGCTGTGATGACCACTGAGCCATCGTGCTCAAAGTTTAAAGTGCATCAAAGACTTGATACAGATTCTATGAGCCAGTTAGCTGGCCAGAGTATATTATAAGTAAGTATATGATAAATAGGTTATTTTTCTCATAAACAGCTGAATCATCCAGACCAAGAAAATAGTTTTTCTTGGTTGCTACTTTCTCAGTTTGTTACTATGATCCATGGTGTTAACACACACTGGGGAGAAGGAATGGGCAATGAATAGGGTTCTGACTACCAATCTATGCAGAAATCCCCCTCTAAATGAGCAAGTGTGATGTTCCAACTCAGCATCAATGAGCTTCACAATCCAATATCCGATTGAAAAGTCTCAGACATGAAGAATGGCTACTGAGGTAGTGAGGTGGAACCAACACCTGTCGAACATTTGACAACCTTGGATTCATAACTGTTTTGGAAATATATAACCACGGTGGAAAACTTATTAAGAAAATAATAGATGCCAGAACATAATGTATACATTGCTGACACAAACCAAACTGATTAAAAAATCAAAGAGCTCAAAATGGGGAAACCAATTCAAAACATGTTCAACTAAACTGCTCCAATTGTCCAATTGACTTGATTCAGCAATGGGATGTTATTAATCATGCATTCTGTTCTATAATGGTGTATGCTCAGAAATTCAGCGTGATGTTTACTGAAATGGCACACAGCTGGCTAATGTGTCATGGGATCAGAAAACTGGTTTCATTTCAGATAGTCTGTGTCACCGTGAGCACAATATTGGAACCAGATTTATTTTGTTCAAACTTCCTGGAGTAACAGCAGATCAGTACAGTTTAACCCTTTCATGTCCTTATTGTACTTCTATGTTTTTGACACTGACCAACTTTTTTGATGTACAACACACAATACATTCCTGATGTTGAATTTATATTTTGGAGCTTGGAAAATGAAAATAAAGTATACTGATGGGACCATAATCTGCTTTGAATTTGTAAAAAAAATCATATTTTCTGAATTTCCTCCACCTGTGTACAGTGAAATTACATAAATCAAACAGATACATATCAATCTGAACACAAAGACAGAATATCTTTTAAAACAGAGGTACATTGGGGAGTGTTAATGTACAAAAGGTTCTCGGAGGTCCTTTTACACCAGTCAATGAAAGTAGTCAGGAAGGTTTGGATTCAGATATAGGGGTGTCCTACTGCAGTTCTATAGGGTCTTGATGAGAGCAGACCTGGAGTATTGTGCGCCATTTTGGTCTCCCTACCTAAGAAAGGATATACCTGCCATAGAAGCAGTGCAGTGGAGGATAGCTAGGCCAATACCGGATGGCAGGACCATCCGAAGAATAAAGATTGGTTTGATTGGGCCTGTATTCACTAGAGGTTAGAAGAATGAGAGGGGTTCTGATTGAAATGCATAAAACTGTAACAGGGCTGGACAGACTAGACACAGGGAAAGTGTTTTCCCTGGTTGGGAAGTCTGGAATCAGGGGACACAGTCTCAGAATATGGAATACACTATTTAGAACTAAAATGAGGAAAACTTTCTTCACACAAAGAGTCATGAACCTATGGAATTCTCAACCACAGAAAGCTGTGGAGGCCAAGTCAGTAAATATATTCAAGAGACAGATAGATGGAACTTGGGTTAGAAATAAGTGTGGTCATCTTAAATAAAGTCATTACAAAGGAACGAGGGCAGAGCTAGCTGGAGTGGACTGGGAAAGCAGTACAGTTGAAAAGATGGTTGAGGATCAATGGCAGGAATTTCAGAAAATAATTTGTGGCTCACAGCAATGATATATTCCAGTGAGGAAGAAAGGTTCCAGGAAGGGGATCAATCAATAATTGTTAAATCAGAGAAATTAAATATTGCATCAGATTGAAAGGAAAAACATATAATGTGGCAAAGATTAGTGGTAAACCAGATGATTAGAAACATTTTAAAAACCAAGAAAATACAACCAATAAAATAGAGGGAGATAATAAACTTTGAGGGTAAACTTGTGAGTAATATCAAAACAGATAGCAAGAGCTTCTTTAAAAAGTAAGTGAGAAGTCAAAGTGAACACAGGCCCCTTGGAGAATGAGGGTGGGAAATAATAATAGAAATAGCAGACGAGTTGAATAAATACTTTATATCAATCTTCGCAATAGAATTTCAAAATTACTAAAGATCCAAGAAACAAATAGATAAGGCACCGGCCTCCGAAGCCAGGGGATTATGGGTTCAAGTCCCATCTGGGGTGTCTGATTTTTGAGCCTGGTCTTCATTGCTGATCTTAGTCCTATGTCAACTTCATCTTCAATCCACATTGACAGTGTTTCTCATCTCCCTATGTCAAAATCCCCGTATCTGTATTGGGTTGATGGTAAATAGCGTTCAATAGGAACTTGGACAAGGTAATTGGAAAATCGCAAGATTTGGGGCAGCATGGTGGCTCAGTGGTTATCACTGCTGCCTCACAGCACCTGGAACCCAGGTTCAATTCCCATGTTGGGCAACTGTCTGCATGGACTTTGCATATTCTCCCCGTGACTGCATGGGTTTCCTCTGGGTGCTCCAGTTTCCTCCCACAATCCAAAGATTTGCAGTTCAGGTGAATTGAACATGCTAAATTGCCCATAATGCTAGGTGCATTAGTCAGGGGCAAATATTGGGTAGGGGAATGGGTCTGAGTGGGTTACTCTTTGGAGGGTCAGTGTGAACTTGTTGGACCAAAGGGCCTTTTCCCATACTGTAGGGAATCTAATCTAATCAGAAGGAGGAAAGAAAATAAATACAATAACTATCACTAGAGAAAACCACTTGGGAAACTAATGGGGTTAAAGACTGCTAAGTATCCTGGATCTGGTGGAATACATCAGAGAATATTAAAGGAAATTGCTACAGAGATAGTGTGTGCACTGATAGTAATCTGCCAGGAACCCTTTGATTCTGGAAAAGTGCCAGAGAATTGGAAAACCACCAAAGTAACACTTATACATAAAAAGAAGAGACCAATATATGGCGACTATAGTCCAGTTGGCTTAACATCTGTTATTAGGAAACTGTTGAGTTTATTATAAAGAATGCAACAGCAGAGCATTTTAAAATGCATACTATGATCAGGCAGAGACAGCATGGCTTCATGAAGAAAATATCAAGCCTGACAAATTTACTGGGATTCTTTGAGGAGGTGACAAGCAGGATAGATATAGGGGATGCAGTGGATGTAATCTATTTGGATTTTCAGAAGGTGTTTGATAATATACCACACATTGGGCTGCTTACTAAGAGTAGTATTCTGGATTAGTGGTGCTGGAAAAGCACAGCAGTTCAGACAGCATCCGAGGTGCAGTAAAATCGACGTTTCGGGCAAAAGCCCTTCATCAGGAATACAGCCTAATACTAAGGAATACTAAGAGTAGTACATTAGCCTGGATAGAGGATTGGGCAACTGATACAACACAGAGTTGAGATAAGGGGGCATTTTCAGGATGGCAACCTATAACTTACAGTGTGCCACAGGAATCAATGTTGGGGCCACAATTATTTACAATGTCTATTAATGACTTGGATGAGGAAAGTGAATGTACTACAGCCACGTTTCCAAATAGGTGGGAAGGCAAATGGTGAAAATGACACAAAGAATCTGCACGGGGATATAGACAGGTTAGTGGAGCTAGTTTTGAGAAGATGTGTAGCTCAGGTTGAGGTTCTAGATGTAAGTTTGCTCACTGAGCTGGAAGGTTCATTTTCAGACGTTTTGTCACCATTCTAGGTAACATCATCAAGGAGCCTCTGGATGAAGCAGTGGTGGCATGGCCCACTTTCTATTTATGTGTTTAGGTTTCCTTGGTTTGATGATGTCATTTCTTGTGGTGATGTAATTTCCTGTCCTTTTTCTCAGGAGGTGATTAGTACACTTTGGCAGGAAGATTAGAAAAGTAGAATATTTTTATAGAGTGGTACAGCATGTAAGCAGACTCTTCAATCCAATTTGTCCACACCAAACACATTTCCCAAAATAAAGTTGTCCCATATCCCTCTAACTTTTCCATTCATGTACCTATCCAAATGTCTTTTAAATGTTGAAACTGTACCTGCATCTACCACTTCCTCTGGCAGTTCATTCCACAAACAAACCATCCTCTGTGTGAAAAATATGCCCCTCGGGTCCCTTTTAAATCTTCTCCTTTCATCTTAAAAATATACCCCCTAGTTTTGAACTCTCTCACCCTAGGGAAAAGGCCTTTGCTAATCACCTTATCAACGTCCCTCATGATTTTATAAACCTCAATAGGGCTACCTCTAACTTCCTACATTCCAGTGAAAAAGTCCCAGCCTATCCAACCTCTCCTTATAATTCAACTCCTCCAGTCCCAGCAACATCCTGGTAAATTCTTTCTGAATCATCTCCAATTCAACCATGTCCTTCCATAGCAGGATGACCTTTAAATCGAGAAAGACTGTGGAGATCTATAGAGCAGGCAGACTGAGAAGTCCTCATACACCACGTGTAGGACGTTCTTGCTATAACTGTACAAGGCGCTGGAGAAATCTCAACTGGAGTAATGTGAGCTATTTTGGTTCGCTTATTTAAGAAAATATTTTATTTCACTGGAGGTAGTTCAGAGAAAGTTCAGTAGGATGATCCCCAATGTGCATAGATGTCTTATGAGCAAAGGTTTAATAGGTTGAGACTCTACTTGAGATTATAAGAATGAGAGGTGATCTATTTGAAACATAACAGATTGTTAAGGGACTTGACATACTAAATGCTGAGGATATAACCTCTAATGGGAGAGTCTAAAACTAGAGGGCATAGTCTCAGAAAAAAGGTACACCAATTCAAGACTGAGATGAGGAGAAATTTCTTTTCTCAGAGGGTTGACAATCTTTGGAACTCCAAAAAGCAGTGTGAGCAGAGTCCTTGTGTATTTTTAAAGCGGAGGTAGATAGATTCCTGATCATGCAAGGAATCAAGGGTTCCAATGAAAGGGCAGGATGATGGATGTGAGGGATCATCTGATTGAATGGCGGAGCAAGCTCAGGGGGCCAAACAGTCTATTCCTAGTTATTAAAAATTTATTATTTAAAGGGATGAGGGGATACTGGCTGGGCTGCATTTATTATCCATTCCTAATTGCCGAGAGGGCAGTTAAGAGTCAACCACATTGCTGTGGATCTGGAATCACATGTCGGCCAGACCAGGTAAGGATGGCAGATTCCTCCCCTAAAGGACATTAGTGAACCAGATGGCAGTTTCCAACAATCAACAATGGATTTATGGTCATCATTAGACTCTTAATTCCAATTTCTTTTTCTTTTTTATTCAATTCAAATTCATTATTTGGGTCTCTGAATTAACAGTGCAGCAATAACATCACTTTTCTGTTCCTGTTTCTTATTTCTTAAGTGGTCTTTTGGAATCACAAAAAGCTAGCACCCAAATACCATGAATGTTTTGAGGGGAGGTACTAGTAAGTTTTGAGGAGATTTGTAGCTCAGGTTGAGGTTCTGGATTTATGTTTGTTCGCTGAGCTGGAAGGTTTGTTTTCAGGCATGTCGCAATAGAGGGAACAGCCAGTGGGGAACTTCAAACCAGCGTCTACAGGAAAACAACACATACGGACCAAATACTGAACTACAGAAGCAATCATCCCAACATTCACAAATGAAGTTGCATTAGAACATTATTTCAAAGAGCCACACCACACTGCAGCACAGAGGAACTACGCAGAGCAGAGGAAAATTACCTATACTGTGTATTCAAAAAGAACGGGTACCCAACAAACACAGTCCGCCGATTTCTCAGCAACAAAGCCAAACAAGCAGACAAAACATGTCCAGAAACCCTAGCCACTCTCCCCTATACCAAAGACATCTTGGAAATGACAGCCAGACTATTCAGACCCCTTGGCATCATGGTAGCCCATAAACCCACCAACACACTAAAACAGCACCTAATGAACTTGAAAGACCCTATACAGACACCAAGCAATACTAATGTCATTTACAAATTACCATGCATGAACTGTTAACAAACACTACACTGGACAAACAGGCAGAAAACTAGCCAGTAGGATACATGAACATCAACTGGCCACAAAAAGATGTGACCCACTTTCACTAGTATCTTTACATACAGATGAGGAAGGACATCACTTTGACTGGGACAACACATCCATCCTAGGACAAGCCAAACAAAGACATGCATGAGAATTCCTAGAAACATGGCATTCCAACCAGAACATTATCAATAAACACATTGACTCGGATCCCATTTAAAACCCCCTGAGAAAAAGAACAGGAAAGATATCACTATAGGAAATTATATCACCAGAGGAAATGACATCGCCAAACCATGGAAACCCAAACATATAAATAGAAAGCGGGCTACACCACCAGTGCTTCACCACTGAAGATGTTACCTAGTATGGTGATGAAACATCTGAAAACGCACGTTCCAGCTCAGCAAACAAACCTACATCCAGCATGGAGGTATTGTTAAAACTATACAAGGCAATAGTCAGATCACAGCAGGAATACTGTGAACAGTTTTAGGCCCCTTTTCTAAGGAGTGTACACTGCCATTGGAGGAGATATAGAGAAGGTTCACTAATCTGATCCTGATATGAAAGTCATGAAAGGTGCTATGTAAATGCAAGTATTGCTTTTATAGAAAAGGTTTAGATCCAGGTTATCATTGATGTAGGTTTCACTACATGACAGAACAGTTTAGTAACATCAAGGTGGCCATGATTCTGAACTTGCTGTTTTAATATTGTGAAGGCGATTCAGTGTCCTAGTCTGTCCTGCTGCTTAGACAATCTGTGACTGAACAAACAACAGCCACCAGCATCCTATACATTCTCCCAGCAACACCCCCTGCAGAGAAACTTGAAAACGCAGTTCAAGGAGGAAGCAAATTCAAACCTTCCACTGACAACAGCTTAAGCTCAGTCATGTGACAGCACAAGCTTCACTGATGCTGCTAAAATATAAACATCTCTAATGTGAATGCAAAGTAGGAATATATTTCACTACAAAATGCCTTTTGGCAATGTCAGTAACTGTGGTACGTTTGAAGGGTGAAGAAAAAATCTATGTAGATTAAACATGACCATTACTGCTCTCCAGTTATTAATCTTATTGACTTGAGGATATCTCTTGAAACCATCTTTCACCATTTCACATGATACCTTCAGGTTACTGCTATTGGAAAATTATCTGACTGTTGCTTCACTATTTCTTGATCACTATTTTTCCATTTTGCTAAACTAACTTAAATTCTATTAACGTCATTGACACAATTTCGGAGTTTGCGACAATATTATCAAATGGACATACCAGCATCTTAGTTCAGGTTGACCAGTTACTGGCCAGTATTTCTGTGGGTTATTTGTGCACAACATAGAGTCATACAACTCGTCCATGCCAACCAGGTTTCTTAAACTGTAATTAGTTCCATTTGCATGCATTTGGCACATATCCCCCTAAACCTTTTCTACTGATGTAGCTGTCCAAATATCTTTTAAATATTGTAATTGCACCTACCTCTACTACTTCCTCTGGCAATTCGTTATATGTATGCACCATCCTCAGTGTGAAAAAATTAGTAAGGTCCCTTTTAAATCTTTCCCTTCTCACCTAAACTATGCTGTCTAGTTTTTGACTCACCTTCCCTTGGGAAAAGGCCTTAGATAGTCACCTTATCTATGCCTCTTGTGATTTTATAAACCCTTATAAGGTCAGCCCTCAGTCTGCTATGCTCCAGGGAAAAAAGGTCCCAGGCTATCCAGCCACTCCTTATTACTCAAACCCTCCAGTCTCAGTAACATCCTTGTAAATCTTGTCCGCATCCTTCCCAGTTTAATAACATCCTTCCTATCGCAGGACAACCAGAACTGTACACAGTATTCCAAACGTGGCTTCACCAACCTCAACATGGCATCCCAACTCCTATACTCAATTCCCTGGTCAATGTAGGCAAGTATATCAAACACTTTCTTTGTCATGATTTCTACCTGTGACTCCACTTTCAAGGAACAATGTACCTGTACTCCTAGGTTTCTTTGTTGAATAACATTCCCCAAGACTCTACCATTAACTGTCTAAATCCTTCCCTGGTTTGTTTTATCAAAATGCAACATCTTGCACTCATCTAGATTAAACTCCATCTGATCAAGATCTCATGTACTCTGAGATAATGTTCCTCATTGTCCACTACACCAGCATATTTTGGTGTTATCTGCAAACTCAGACTGCATTCAGAAATCATGCAGTGTGGAAAGTGATCTGACTACACTCATTATTCCTCAATGTTTGTTTCATCAAATCAGTTTCCTTTAGATGTTGCTTTTCACTGTTCATTGCCAATGTCCAGTTTCCCAGTGTTACCCCAAAAACAGTGACTGGATGTGATGCAAAGTCCATGGATTCAGTTTGTCAAAATTGCAGTTTTTAATCAAAGCTACCACACTTTCAACATTCAGATAAATGGGTTGCTTTGGGTATGGTCCTTTTCTCTGTTGTCATGTCGAGGTCAGATCACATCCCAAGTCAAGTCCAGTCATTATCAGATCTGCCTGTCAGGGCTGTTTCACACTGATGCCAGTTTAAATACATTCCAACAGAAACATCACACAAACTTGAGAAATGATTCCTTCCACACGCCCAAAACACCTTGGCCCTGACCCTGGGGTTCGGCATTAGGTCACAGATACCCAAGAGTTATTTCACCTCAAATGATTTGCTACTCTCACCCAATTCTGCCTTGAGCCAGCTTGTGCAGACAAATAAACAGGAATGGGTTATTTGTAGAAATCTCAGCTGTAAATAGGACCATTTCCGGAGAGTGACAGGATTACACCGTGTACCTGAACAAGGTCACGGAGCTGAGAACCTGGAGAACAGATTGTACAGGGCTCTGAGTCTACATCCCGGGCCGGGGACAACTAAAGGTGGTCACATTCCCCACCCACCGCAGCCCTTCACACCCAGCCCCACAAGCTCTAAAGGTCAGTGTGGTCTTACCTCTCCCTCAGGGCCCTGCCCTAAACACGAGCTTCCGCTGCTCACCTGAACTTTGGGAATCACTTCTCAGTTTCGCTCCGACTTTATCTCCCTCACTCTTGGATTTCTTTTTCTTCCTCCCGGACAGCCGGAGCCAGCTCAGAGCCCGCCGCAGAGAGCCCGGCTTGGACTTTCTCTTCCTTTGTATAGTCGCCTCCGACTCCGAGGGGTCATCCATCAGACTGGCCGAGCGGTCGCAACGCTCCCGGAGCCGCCCCCTTGATCCCAGTCCCTGATCCCGGAGCCTGATCCCGGAGCCGCTGGAGTTGACGCTGAACGGGATTCACTCCCTGTCGGTAACTCTCTCCCAAACTAAAGGCGAGCTGTAACTCCCAACAGTTTCCACATCGAAGAGCTTTCTGGAAACATTAACTTCAATCCCGCACCACAGCGAAACCACGCAGCATTTTCTCAGCCAGAAAGTATTTCAACAGTCGCTACACAATTCCTGTCCTGCTTGACAGCTCATGCTGCTGCCTTCAGTAAAACACAGAGAGAGTATGGCCCAGGATCCAACCCAACCTGCCCAGCCACAACCTGCAGCAGCTTCTGAACAAGGCAATGTCATAACACCTGGATAGACCAGGCCCACATCTCCCGGAGCAGGGAATGGCAGTGCAGGCTGGCTGACTCACATTAATCCCACATCATCCTGCAAATTGAACCATGACTTTAACTCCACCCTGAAGCGACAATCAATGCCGGTTAATATTAGAAATCTGGAGAATTCACCATTTCACTGCATCTTTTTTCTCATGGGGAGCTGCAGGCTGGAGATATAGGAGAGTCCTGTAAGTTCCTCTGCTGGTCACCACAGCTTCCAGAGGCAAACAAACCAGTCCCCGGACTGTCAGCCACTCCTTGCACTGGGAAGTACTGAGGAATATTACCATGCAATCTGACACTCCTCCACTGCAAGCCTTTATAGATCTACCCACCCTCTTTCTTTGAACAGAAAGGACAATAAAAGGTAGGAGTTGCCAAACCACACAAGACTTTAGCAACGAAATATTGTAACACTGGGAATGAGATGAGTGCCACATTGAGTTAATTCTGTGCAGAAGGCTGCTACAAACCTAAATAGTTTCTCCTTAGCAGCACAGTTAACCTTTGCCCTGTTGAACAGAACTGCTGTCGTCACATGAACACAAAGAATAACGAGCAGAAACAGTTCTTTAATTTCGTAACCTATGCAAAGTCATTCCTTTGTGCTGTTATTGCTAAACTACTGTGTATAAAGTCCTATGACACTCCAATAACCTGTTCAATCATATGAACCCAGTGATAAAGTCCAGAATTCCTGTGTGAATTTTTGAGTATCATTTCTGAATGATTCTGTTTAATTCATAACAGTGTCACTAACTTGGGTTTTGTTCAGCACCAGGTTTAATGTTGATTCTTTGTGTTTCCACTGCCTGGTCCAGTTCCAACAAGGCAAGATCCACCTGATCCTTAGGAGCTAGCTTTTGAAATCCTCCGAGGCTAAAATGTTTGCAATTGTTGAAACATTTTGCTGTTAGTCGTAGGTGTTCAGTGACTCAGATGGATTCTGGACAGTGATTGAGTTGGTGTGTGTGAAAATGAACTGAGTCGTCAGGTCACAGTTTGAAGCCAATCTGTGCAAAGTCCACTTCAGAAGGTTATTCTGAGAGCAAATCAGATATGGAGCGACTTTTTCAAATATTCCTAAAGACTATTCCTAGCATGAAAATTAACTGAACCACCTGGTGGAAGCATTAGGACTGGAAAAGGCTTTTTATGCCTTTGTTCCACTGCCATTCAATATGATCATGGATGATTTCCAAGCTAACTTCCTGCACCCAGTTTCAAAGATAAGTCATTGGACTCATTACCTCAGTTTCTCTCTTGACAGATGCTGCCAGACTTGCTGAATTTCCGCGGCACTTTGTTTCATTTTATTACACCAATATCTGATAATCGTAAAACTTACAGGGCTGTATCAACCACCCACTTATACTCTGCCTAATCCTACTTTCTACTCACATCAGTTGGTGGTGATCTAACCAGTCAAATCCTCCAACAAAAAATGCTAACTAAAAATATTCACTCATGAAGAGACTCAGAAATCAAAACTCTTGTTGACACTTGGAAGAGGAAACTACTAGAAATCTTAGAATAGATAGCAAGAGTTTGTACAGGTATGTAAAAAGAAAGAGATTAAGTGATGTGAGTGTCAATTGTAGAGTCAGAGAGCTGTATAGCAGAGAAACAGATCCTGCAGTCTATTTCACCCATGCCGATCAGATATCCTAAATAAATCTAGTCCCATTTGCTAGCATTTGGCCCATATCCCACTAAACCCTTCCTATTCATGTACCCATCCTGATACCTTTTAAATGTTTAATTGCACCAGCCTCCACCACTTCTGCTGGCAGCTCATTTCATACATATACCCACCCTCTGCGTGAAATGTTGTTCCTGATGTCATTTTTAAATCATATCCTCTTACTTTATAAACCTATGGACTCTAGTTTTGGACTCCTCTACCCTGGGAAAAAGACCTTGACTATTTATCCTATTCATGGCCCTCATGATTTTGTAAACCTTTATCAGGTGCCTTCTCAGCCTCTGATGCTCCAGGGAAAATAGCCCCAACCTATTTAGCCTGTCCCTCTCGCTCAAACCCTGCAACCCGGGCAACATCTTTGTAAATCTTTACTGAATCCTTTCAAATTTAACAACATTATTCATATAGCAGGGAGACCAGAATTGGATGCAGTATTCCAGAAATGACCTAACCAATGTCCTGTTCAGCCGCAACATGACCTTCTAATTCCTATACTCAATGTACTGACCAATAAAGGCAAGCACACCAAATGTATTCTTAACTACCCTGTTTACCTATGTCTATATTTTCAAGGAGCTATGAACCTGCATTCCATGGTCTCTTTGTTCAGCAACACTCCCAGGACCTTATCATTAAGTGTATAAATTCTGTCTTGATTTGCTCAGTCAAAATATGGCACTTCTCATCTCATTGGCCCATCTGATCAAGGTTCCATTGTGCTCTGAAGTAACTTTCTTCACTGATCACTACACCTCCAATTTTGATGTCATCTGCAAACTTACTAACTTTGCTTCCTATGTTCACATCCAAATTATTTATATAAATGACAAAAAGTAGTGGACTCAGCACTGATCCTTGCAGCACCCCACTGGTCACAGGCCTCCAGTCTGAAAGGCATCCTCCCACTACTACCCCCTGTCTCCAACCTTTGAGCCAATTTTGTATCCAAATGGGTGGTTCTACCTGCATTCCATGTGATCTAACCTTGCTAGTCAGTCTACCATGCAGAACCTTGTCTAACGCCTTACTGAAGACCACATACACAACATTCACCACTCTGCCTTCATAAATCCTCTTTGTCAATTCTTCAAAAAGCTCAATCAAGTTCATAAGACATGATTTCCCAACCATAAAGCCATGTTGACTATCCCTAATCAGCCGTTGACTTTCCAAATACGTGTAAATCCTGTCCTCAGAATCCCCTCCAACAGCTTTCCCACCAATCATGTCAGGCTCACTGTTTACAGTTCCTTGGTGTTTCCTTACCACCTTTCTTGAGTAATTGCATGGTCCTCTGGAGAGTGAGAATGGGGAGTTAAATGCATTAACAGCATGGCAGATAAAACATAAACAACAGCAGCAAGAGTAGGCCATTTGAAACTTGAACCTGCTTTGCCATTCATTATCATCACGGCTGATCATTGAACTCAATACCCTCATTCCCACCCTCCCCTATTTCTCTTGATCCCTTTAGCTACAACACCAGTATCTACCTCCTTCTTGAAAACACACAATGCTTTTGGCCTCAGCCACTTTCTGTGGTAGTGAATTCCATAGGGTCACCACTCTCGAGATGAAAAAAATTCTCATCTAAGTCCTAAAAGGTTTATCACTTAAATTTAATCAATGACCCATGGTTCTGGACTCCCCTACCATTAGGAACATCTTCTTGCATCTGAACTGTCTAGACCTGTGAGAGTTTTCAAAAGTTCTTTGAGAACCCTCCCTCATTCTTTGAAACTCCAGTGAGTATAATCCTGACCCACTCAATCGTTCCTCATAAGTCAACCTTGCCATCCCAGGAATCAAACTGATAAAACTTTACTGTACTCCCTGTAGAGCAGGAGCATCCTTCCTCAGAGAAGGGACTAAAACTGCTCACAATATTCCAGGTGTGGCCTCACCAATCTCCTTCCTAATTGCAGCAAGATATCTTTATTCCCATACTCCAATTCTCTTGTTTTAAAACCAACATACAATTTGCTTTGTTTACTGCACGAGGTCTGGTTGCGCATACTCCTCTCTCAATTTACAGCCAGTCAAATAATAATCTGCTTGTCTATTTTTGCTACCAAAATGGATCACCTCATATTTGTCCACATAATACTGCATCTGCTATGTATTTCCCCATTCACTCAGCCTATCCAAATCATACTGAAGCATCTCTGCATTCTCCTCACAACTCACCCTCCCAACCAGTTGTGTGTCCTCTGCAAAGTTTGACATATTATATTTAGTTCCTCCATCTAAATCATTCATTTATATTGTGAATAGCTGGAGACCAAGCACTGATCCCTGCGAAATCCCACTGTCATTTGGAAAAAGACCCATTTATTCCTATTCTTTGTTTCCTGTCTCCTAACTGATTTTTCTCTCCATTTTAAAACACTACCCCATCCCATGCACTTTAATTTTACAAATTAATCTCTTGGGTGGGATTTGTCGAAAGCCTTCTGGAAGTCCAAATAAGCCACAGCTTCTACCTTCTCTTAATCAACTCTACTAGCAACATCCTTGAAGAATTCCAGTAAATTTGTTAAGCATGATTTCCCTTTTTGTAAGTCCATGTTGTGTCTGATTCTGCCACTGTTTTCTAAGTGCTCTGCTATAAAATTCTTGATAATGGGCTCTCGCATCTTCCCCACTATCAAAGTTATGAAAAGAACAAATACTTTGCTTCATTCTTCACTATAGGTGATGCAAACCATTTCACTAAATGCTGTAAATCAGGACATGGAAGGGAGAGAGAGGAACTTCGTGTAATTACAATCATTAGGAGAGTGGTACTGAGCAAACTGATGGGGCTGTGGACTGACAAATCCCTGAGTCCAGATGGATTTCATCCTAAGGTTTGAAAAGGGGTTGCTAATGAGGTAGTGGATGTGTTGGTGTTAACATTGTGACAGAATGATCTGTGTATGTAATGAGTAATCCAGAACCTCAGACAAATGTTCTGGGCCAGGGGTTCGAATCCCACAATGGCAGATAGTAATATTTGATTTCAATAAAATGCTTGAATGAAAAGCTAGCCTAAAGGTGACCATGTAACCACTGCTGATTCTTTAAGGAAGGAAATCAGCCAACTTTACCTTATCTGTACTCCAGACCCACCGTAATATGACTGAATTTTATCAGCCCTCTGGACGAGTTGGGATGGGCAATAAATGAAGACCAAGACAGTGATGCCCACAAACCATGAGTAAATGAAAACAATCTCCAAATTTCCCTATATTCAAGAAAGATTCCATTGATTGGAAAGTAGCAAATATAACTCTTCTTTTCAAGAAGGGTGGAGGTAGAAAACAGGAAACTATGGGCCAGTTAGCTTGATGTCTGTCCTGGGGAAGGTGTTAGGATTAGGAAAGGGAATATCAAGTTGCATACTTAGAAAAATTCAAGATAATCAGGAAGCTTGAGCAAGGATTTATCAAAGGGAAGTCAGTTTAGTCAAATTATTAGAGTTAAGAACTAACGCATTGTGGATAGCGGAGAGACTGTAGACATTTTACACTTGAACGTCTTGGAGGCAAAGGACAAAGTACAACACCAAGATTATTGCAGAAAATAAAGCCTCCCGGTGTAGAGAGTATCATATTAATCTGAACAGAAGATTGCCTGGCTGGCAGAAAACAGAAAGCATATATAAATAGGTCTTTGTTTGATTGGCAGGATGTAATGAGTGGAGTCCTCGAGAGGTCTGTACTGGAGCATCAACCTTTTACAATTTTTATCAATAACTTAGAATGGGGGAGCAAAGATACGGACGCTTATTCCATACAACACCAGATCGATAGGAAAATATGTCGTGAAGGAAAATTTGGAAATTGCAAACTGACATAGACAGGTTGAGTGAATGGCCAAAAATCTATCAAATGTATTATAATGTTAGTAAACATGAAGGGTTTCATTTTAATTGGAAACATGAAAAAGCAGAGTATTACTTAAATGGAGACTGACTGTGGAATTCGAGGTGAAGAGAGATCCAGGTGTTCTAGAACACCAGTCACAAATGGTTAGTTTGCAAATACAGTATATAATCAAGAAGGTTAATGGGATGCAGTTTTTTTAACCAGGAATTGCACACGAAAGTAACAATGTTATGTTTCAGTTATACAGGGCATTGATGGGACCACATCTTAAATACTATGGATTACATCTTATAATTTTTTTTTAGCTAACTCTGAGTTTCATGAAGTTTTTTGAAGGGCTAGTGAGCTTTCTTATCATATCTTACCAAACTTAATGATCTACTCTGCCCCGGCCTCTTTCATGTCCGATTTCCATCTTAACACATGCCATTCCCATCTAACTTGCACACAGCAGATATCGGCTGAAACACCAGCAGCTCTTGTGACTGCCCCACCTTTAAAAGCCCATTCTGCACCCAGAATGGCACAGGCATTCTGAGCTGCTCTGCTCCTTGATGGACAGAATTGGAACACGGTGGAGAAAGGCAAGATGGTGATTTTCCAACATGGGCCTCAAGGTCCTGATGAAGAGGGTGGTGGAGAGGACAGGAGTCATCCTGCCAGAGAGCTGATTAGACAATGAGACACTAAATCACAAAACCCTCAGTAAACACTGCTATAGCTTAAAGCTGTG
Organism: Chiloscyllium punctatum; assembly: GCF_047496795.1. Taxonomy (NCBI): domain Eukaryota; kingdom Metazoa; phylum Chordata; class Chondrichthyes; order Orectolobiformes; family Hemiscylliidae; genus Chiloscyllium; species Chiloscyllium punctatum. The sequence continues at coordinate 690,647 of NC_092765.1, read as the reverse complement.
AGGAATCTATTGGACAAACCTGTAAATATCTGTCAGTCAGACCATTTAATCATATTTATGGACAGATGTCTTTTTTCTTTATATGAAAGTGAAATTCTGTTTGGACTATCTTTATTCCATATGATCACGGTCTTTTGTAGATCATAAGCAGATGCTTCCCAAAGAGACCATTTAAAGCACCTTTGCAATAAACATGCATATTCATAGATGGACCAACAGAAGAGTTATCATTCTAAAGCAAATGCTTGAGTTTCTATTCACGTTCAGACAAGCTGACTTCTCCCAGATTCAATGGGAATTTGAACTCCAGTATTTTCATGAATTGGAGACCTCAGTTATGATATAGCAAATCTGTTTAACCTTGTGGCTATTCAACTATGAATCTCAGTGACTATACAATACAAATTATGAAAAACTCACACAACAATAGATGTGAATTCGGTGAAAAAAAAGTAAAAATTTGTTTCCAGTGAAATTTGCAACGCAATTCAAAAATGTAAAATGCATCAGAAGACATTTTATACTTTTATTTGAAAATGCAAAAATGTTGGCTATTGGATATAAATTTGCTCGTTGAGCTGGAAAGTTCATTTTCAGATGTTTCATCACCATACTAGGTAACATCATCAGTGAGCCTCCAGTGAAGCAATTGTGTTATAACATGCTTTCTATTTATGAGTTTAGGTTTCCTTGGGTTGGTGACGTCATTTCCGGCAGTGTCATCATTTCCCACAGTGATGTCATTTCCTGTTCTTTTTCTCAGAGGGGTCCAAGTCGATTTGTTTATTGATAGAGTTCCGATTGGAATGCAATTCTTTTAGGAACTCTCATGTGTGTTTCTTTTTGGCTTGTCCTAGGATGGATGTCTTGTCCCAGTCAAAGTGATGTCCTTCCTCATCTGTATGTAAGGATACTAGTGAAAGTGGGTCATATCTTTTTGTGGCCAGTTGATGTTCATGTATCCTACTGGCTAGTTCTCTGCCTGTTTGTCCAATGTAGTGTTTGTTACAGTTCTTGCAAGGTATTTTGTAAATGATCTTCGTTTTGCCTGTTGTCTGTATAGGATCTTTCAAGTTCATTATTTGCTGTTTTAGTGTGTTGGTGCATTTGTGGGCTACCATGATGCCAAGAGGTCTGAGTAGTCTGGCAGTCATTTCAGAGATGTTTTCGATATAGGGGAGAGTGGCTCGGGTTTCTGGATGTGTTTTGTTTGCTTATTTGGGTTTGTTGCTGAGAAATTGGCAGACAGTGTTCATTAGGTACCCGTTGTTTTTGAATACACTGGATTTGTGATTTTCCTCTGCTCTTCATAGTTCCTCTGTGCTGCAGTGTGTGCGGTGGCTCATTGAAATAATGTTCTAATGCAGTTTTGTTTGTGGGCATTGGGATGATTGCTTCTATAGTTCAGTATTTGGTTAGTTTGTGTTGTTTTCCTGTAGATGCTGGTTTGAGGTTCCCCATTGGCTGTTCACTCTACCATTTCATCTAGGAATGGCAGTTTATTGTTGTTTTCCTTCTCCTTAGTGAATTTTATGCCAGTAAGGGGATTATTGATGGTCTTGAAGGTTTCCTCTAATTTGTTTTGTTTAGTGATGACAAAGATGTCATCCATGTCGCGGACGCAAAGTTTGGGTTGGATGTTTATTCAAGTCTCTGCACTACTGCCTCTGCTAAGAACCCTGATAACAGAGTTCCCATGGGTGTTCCATTGGTTTGTCTTTAGGTTTTGTTATTGAAAGTGAAGTGGGTGGTAAGGCATAGGTCCACTGGCTTGATGGTGTTGTCTTTGCTGATGAAGTTGGTGGTGCGTGGTGTATGTGTCTTTCGTTCTTCTAATGGTGTAGTCAGTGCTTCCTTGGCCAAGTTGATGTTGATGGATGTGAACAGAGCTGTTATGTCAAAGGAGACCATTATTTCATTCTCTTCTATCTGGGTGTCTTTGATGGCCTTCAGGAATTCTTGGGTGGAGTGAATGGAGTAACGTGAGTCTTCTACTAAGTGTTTGTCTATTGTTCATCTGACTGTCAGGACAATATTAAAAAGTCTCCAACAAAGTATCCGCACCATCTGGGATTTGCAAGGCATGGGCAAAAATTGCTTAAGGAGTAAATTTATTTATTCACATCATGACATCTTTGACAATATACCAAAAAAATCTGATGATTTTCAAAGTTTGGAATCTGTTCAGAATGAGGAACTTACCCAAAGGTGTTAATGTTTATCTCTGAGTTAAATAAAGAAAATAGCCACAGTCTCAAGTATATATCCAATTACCACTGTTGCTGGGTTTTTTTGGTTCTGATATGACCACCCTATCTACAGTGAACAGCCTCAGTTTATTCCTGAGAATTAGACCCTGAGGTGTGGTCCTGAAACAAAAAAAAACTACCCACTGGTTTTCAAAGTTAAAAATCACTCAGCACCAGGTTATGGTCTAACAGGTTTACTTGGAAGTGCTAGCTTTTGGAGCGCTGCTCCTTCACCCACAACCACCTGATGAATGAGCAGCACTCTGAAAGTTAGTGCTTTCAAATAAACCTGTTGGGCTATAACCCAGTTTTGTATGATTTTTAACTTTGTAGACCCCAGTTCAACACCAGTACCTCCAAATGCGCACTGGTTTCCAGTCTCAAAAGGACAGTAGGTTAAAACAGGAGGAGGAAAGGGAAAGAAAATTTGACAGAAGAAGTCCTCAAAGTTGACCAAATTCAAACCGATAAAATCTAATAGTTACAGTCTGTAAGTTGGCTTATCAAAACCATCTGATGCAAAATCCTAAATTCCAACATTTTTATGTCATCCAATCTTTACAATACTTTCATTAAAAAATTACCTTTGAATGAAGGCCTATACTTGTAAAAATAAAAGTCTGTCTCAGTGCTTGGAAAACTAGAAGGAGAAACTAGGTAGAACAATGAAACTAGAGGAGCTCAAATGTCCAGCTGAAACTAAAGAAGTAGAAATTGTTTGAGAAATGTAGAGTGGATGCTGTTATAATCCTACCAAGTAGTAAAAGATCATACAAGGAGGCATTTGTAATGAAGAAACATATCAGTCAAACATACGTTCACCGCGCTCTAACCTTCAGAAGATCAGTCATGACTTCAATGATTGGCAGAACAGGCTTAAGGGGTTAAATGCCCTAGCTCTGTTTACTTGAAATGTGGAGTATTTGAAGATGCAGGTACAAACCATGTGAATCATTTCCTGATGGATTTTGAAGATCCTGTTACATGAATCAAAAAGCAGCAAGTGTTGTCCAGTCGTATCATTGTTGGTTCTTGTGTGCATAGAGAAATTTGTTGTGGAACCCAACTGCAAACCTGCATGACTTTCCACAGTGCAGCCAACAATGTCTGAATTTGTTGGTACTACCCTGTCTTTCTAACCTGCCTTTTATTCTTAGCTGCCTGTGTTCTTTGCTGTTTGAAGGTAGCAATGCCATTATTTCAGCTCAATCCCAAAGTAGTTTGTTTTTGTGCAAGATTCTCCTAGTCCATGAGGAAGAGGCCACAGTTGCTGAAGTTCACCGTCATGGAATCCAGGAACCTTACACTCAGCTGATCTCACAGGCACTGTTTAAGTTGTGAATACTTGGTCACTTTCGGAATTTTATCATGTGTCATATGCACCAAATGTCCGCTCCATCAAAGAAGGGCTGTGATAATGAGTCCTTTAATTCCAGATCTTTTAGCTCCTAGTATCTCATTATTGGATATTTTGGGTCCCATTTGATGCTCATGATTTTTTGTGGAACCTTCCAACTGCTCAGTATGCCTCGAGTAGGTAGTCAACATCTCACAGTATATAGGAGAGTCAGTGGATGTACATTTGCTCGCTGAGCTGAAAGGTTTGTTTTTAGATGTTTCATCACCATACTAGGCAACATCATCAGTGAGCCTCCAGTGGAGCACTGGTGGTATGGCCCACTTTTTATTTATGAGTTTAGGTTTCTTGGGTTGGTGATGTCATTTCCTGTAGTGATGCCATTTCCCACAGTTATGTCATTTCCTGTTCTTTTTTTCAGAGGGTGGTAAATGGGGTCCAAGTCAATGTGTTTGTTGATAGAGTTCCGGTTGGAATGCAATGCTTCTAGGAACTATAATGCGTGTCTCTGTTTGTCTTGTCCTAGGATGGATGTGTTGTCCCAGTGAAAGTGGTGTCCTTCTTCATCTGTATGTAAATATACTAGTGAGAGAGGGTCATGACCTTTTGTGGCTAGTTGATGTTCATGTATCCTCCTGGCTACTTTTCTGTCTGTTTGTCACAGTTCTTGCATAGTGTTTTGTAAATGACATTATTTTTGCTTATTGTCTGTAAAGGATCTTTCAAGTTCATTAGCTGCTGTTTTAGAGTGTTGGTGGGTTTGTGGGCTATTATGATATCAAGAGGTGTGAGTAGTCTGGCAGTCATTTCTGAGATGTCTTTGATGTAGGGAAGAGTGGCTAGGGTTTCTGGACGTGTTCTGTCTGCTTGTTTGGGTTTGTTGCTGAGAAATCGGCAGACCGTGTTCATTGGGTACTCGTTTTTGAATATGTTGGATAGGTGATTTTCCTTTGCTCTTCATGGTTCCTCATTGCTACCGTGTGTGGTGGCTTGTTGAAATAATGTTCTAATGCAGTTTTGTTTGTGGGTGTTTGGCTGATTGCTTCTGTAATTCAGTATCTGGTCCGTATGTGTTGTTTTCCTGGAGACACTGGTTTGAAGTTCCCCATTGGCTCTTTGCTCCACTGTGACATCTGAGTGGCAGTTTGTAGTTGTTTTCCTCCTTTTTAGTGAATGTTATGCCAGTAAGGGGATTATTGATGGTCTTAAAGGTTTCCTCTGATTTGTTTCATTTAGTGATGATAAAGATGTCATCCACGTAGTTTGGGTTGGATGTTTGGCAGAGCTGTTTGTTCGAGTCTCTGCATTACTGCTTCTACTAAGAACCCTGAGTTTGGAAATCCCATGGGTGTTCTATTGCTTTGTCTGTAGGTTTTATCGTTGAAGGTGAAGTGGGTAGTAAGGCATAGGTCCAATAATTTGATGATGTTGTCTTTGCTGATGAAGTTGGTGGTGTTTGGTGTTTGTGTCTTTGGTTCTTCTAATAGTGTAGTCAGTGTTTCCTTGCCAGGTTGATGTTGATGGATGTAAACAGAGCTGTTACGTCAAGGGAGACCATTATTTCATTCTCTTCTTCCTTGGTGTCTTTGATGGTCTTCAGGAATTCTTGGGTGGAGTGGATGGAGTAGCGTGAGTCTTCTACTAAGTGGTTTTAGTCCTTGGTGTAGCCCCTTGGCCAATCTTTAAGTTGGTGTTCCAGGTGGCAAGACTATGGGTCTGAGGGGGGCTCCTGGTTTGTGAATTTTGAGTAATCCGTAGAAACGTGGTGTGTTGGATCCGTTTGGTTTCACTTTTTGGAAATCGGTCTTATTTGTGTCCCCAGATTTCTAAAGTGTTTTGAGTAGGGCTGTGGTTCGGTTCTCTAGTTGTGGGTTGGGTCTATCACCACTTGGTGGCAAGTGTTGGTATCTGCAAGCAGTGCGTTCGCTTTCTCAATGTAGTCTCTTTGATTTAAAAATGACTATCAAGTATCCTTTGACTGCAGGTAGGATAAAAATGTTTTTAAAAGTTTTTTTAGTCCTTCTAGTGCTTTTCTTTCTTGTGTATTGCGAGTGTTTCCTTCCTTTTTTCCTGCTTAATGTTGGTGCAACTGTCTGATGGTTTGCTGGGTTTCTTCTGTGAGTTAATTGTTTTTCTGTGTTGTTTCTAATGCTATTAAACAATCTTTCTTGTCCGCATCCTCGAAGTTGTAATTTAGTCCTCGTACAAAGCCATCTTAGTGAGAGGATTAAATTAGAACTTCCAGGATGCGGACAAGAAAGATTTCTTAGCAGCATTAGAAGGAAATACACTCAATACACAATAAAGGAATGCACCTGAAGCACAAACTTAAACAAACAGACAAAACACGTCCAGAAACCCTAGCCACTCTCCCCTACATCAAAGACATCTCAGAAATGACTGCCAGACTACTCAGACCCTTTGGCATCATAACAGCCCACAAACCCACCAACAGCAACTAAAACAGCAGCTAATAAACTTGAAATACCCGATACAATCAACAAGCAAAACTAACATCATTTACAAAATATCTTGCAAGAACTGTAACAAACACTACATTGATCAAACGAGCAGAAAACTAGCCACCAGGATACATGAACATCAACCTGCCACAAAACGACATGACCAACCTTCACTAGTGTCTTCACATACAGATGAGGAAGGACACCACATTCACTGAGACAACACATCCATCCTAGGACAAGCCAAACAGAGACACGCACGAGAATTCCGAGAAGCATGGCAGTCCAACCGAAACTCTGTCAACAAACACATTAACTTAGATTCCATTTACCACTCCCTGAGAAAAATAACAGAAAATTACATCACCAACATAATGAAGCCTAAACAAAAAGAAAGCGGGCCATACCATCAGTGCTTCATCAGAGGCTCACTGATGATGTTACCTAGTCTGGTGACAAAACGTCTAAAAATGAACCTTGCATGTCAGTGGGCAAACGTATATCCAAAACCTCAACCTGAGCTATAAATCTTCTCAAACCTCGCTAGGAGAGTCAGTTTTACTACACCTTTGCACACAGGATTTTTTAGCACAAATGTAACACTTGACTTCGTCTTCAGCCTTTTGGGTAAACAGATAAATGGTGGATTTTCTTTAGCAGTTCGATCAAACACCACGCTATCAATCCAGACATTTAAGGAAATCATGTTTCTGAGGAAGGTGAAGATGTCAACAGTCATCACAGTTGTCTCACTGAGAGTTCTGGGATGGGGAGTGTAATCCAAATTTGGTTGCAATTTCTGTCTTTCTTTAGATGTTCCTTATCATAGTCATCAACCACTTTTGAAGAAAAGGCCCCTGATTCTTTGAAGGCCATGCTCAAGGTAAGGGTACAGTCAACAATAGTTCCCGTGTCATCGTCTTAGATATCTTGGTTGAGGATTTCTAGCGTATTCACCACAAGTGACAACTCTGGCTGTCACTCCATCATGGAACTACTAGATCAGACTGACAGTTCCATTGGATATCCAGCTTTTGCTAAAACTTCTCACAACGGCTTCTTTATTCAGTGGCTCAGAAACCTTCCTTAGGCCAAAGACAAAAAGGTGTCTCATCTGCTAATTCTGGAATTTCCCTTCTACTTCCTGTAAAGATCTTAAGACCATAAGGCATACAAGCAAAAATCGGCCATTCAACTCATTATGTTTGCTTCACCATGGCTGATTTGATCATCTTCAACTTAATTTTCTTGTCTTTTCCCTTTAACTCTTGATTCCCTTTCTGATTAGAAGTCTGGCTATCCCAGCCTATTATATACTTAATGAACTATCACTGATAATCCTTTGTGGTAAAGAGTTCTATAGATTCACTACCCTGGGTGTGAGAAGGGATTTCTCCTCATCTGTGTTAAATGTATGACCCCTTATTCTGAGATTATGCTCACTGGTCTTAGACTCTTGCACAAGAGGAAGTAACTTTTCCACATCTACCTTGTCACGTCCCCTAAGAAACTTTAGTTTCAATCAGAAAAACCTCTCATTTTTCTATATTCCAATAAGTACAGGGCCAATCTACTCAACCTCTCATAAGACAGACTTTCCCTACATGGGATCAGCCTAGGGAACCTTCTCTGGACTGCCTCTTATGTCAGTCTATCTTTCCTTAGATAAGGAGCCCAAAACTGTTCACAGGATTTCAGTTGTAGCCTAAGTGTCTTGTATAAAATGCCATTACTTTTATACCTTGTTTCCTGTGAAATAAACGCTGATATTTCCTTTCCCTATTATTTTCTGAACTTAGACACTAGCTTTTTGTGATTCATTGTCACGGTCTTCCAAACCCCTCTGTTCTGTCGCTTTCTGCAGCCTTTCTCCAAATTGTCCAGAAATGTAACTGGACCAGCCACATAAATACAGTAGCCACAAGAGCAAATCAGAGACCAAGAAATTTGTAGTAACTCATCTCCTGACTCCTCAAAGCCTGTCCACCATCTACAGACACAAGTCAGGAGTGTTATTGAATAATCCCCAGTCACTTGGATGAGTCCAGCTCCAGCAGAACTCAGAAGGTTTATCATTATCCAGGACAAGCAGCCCACTTACTTAGCATCACATCCACAACCTTCAACATTCACTCTCTTCCCACCAAAACACAGTGGAGAAACTCAACAGGACTTTTTGACAGGATTGTCCACACCCACAAACTCTTTCATTGAGAAGGACAAGGGAAATATGAAGTTCCAAGAAAGACCAGGATGCACTCGCAGCTTTATTAAGGAAATTAGATTAGATTAGATTAGTTACAGTGTGGAAACAGGCCCTTCGGCCCAACAAGTCCACACGGACCTGCCGTAGCGCAACCAACCCAGACCCATTCTCCTACATTTACCCCTTCACCTAACACTACAGGCAATTTAGCATAGCCAATTCACCTAACCTGCACATTTTTGGACTGTGGGAGGAAACCGGAGCACCCGGAGGAAACTCACGCAGACACGGGGAGAATGTGCAAACTCCACATTGAATTGAACCCGGGAATTGAACCCGCGTCTTTGGCGCTCTGAGGCAGCAGTGCTAATCACTGTGCCACCATGCCACCCATGTTCCCTCTGCATGCAGCAAGGTGAGAAAAAGATGTTTCCTGCCCAAAATGGCTGATGACATCATCATTTCAGCAGACTCTTAAAATGACAGTCTGCTATACTTTTACAAATAAACACAATATCCCTCTCCTTTACATCAGGGGTTCCTTTCGTGAAACCTACAATCCAATATACAACAATCAGAAGTCAGGTGTTATGGAGTATATCATTTGTGTATGGCTGGTGTTTATCTTTCTCATTGGCCTTAACCTCTCTTGTTTTAGGTATACTCGGAATATCATTGGTAGTTGTCTTTTCCCAAGATGATTGAATATTTGAGATTCACACAATGTCATGGTTTTCTCCACTGACGTACTGTCTCCCTCAGATGATCCAGTTGCTGTTCTGTCTTCAGGTATATCCATTTGTCTCAGTTATTTAAGGATCTTCAACTAATATTATCTCTGGAACATTCATTCTGGTTGCTAACAATTGATCTGGATGTCTTCTCCATACGACATCATCTCTCACCAGTACAGTGTAAGAAACTGGTCCAGTCTGTGCTACAGTGATGGCTAGTACTTACTTCACACCAACGAGGTACTTCTCACCAACACCTCTTCACTGTTTTGGAAATCATGTCATTTGGCAATGCTCTCCTAGTGGAAAACTTGATTCTATTGTTTCCTGTCAACAATGTGTTTAGTCATGGCTGGTTTCAGCAAATCAAATGCCGTGTGCATCTGACACTTTACCACGAGTGATGTGGGAAGGATTCTGGGTAATCCAAGATGGAGGATGGGAAAAATTTCTGGCTATAACAACTGCTCCTTTTTTGAGGTATTTTAGATGCTGGAGGTGATTTCCTCAAATTCCAGGAGCAGCAATTACTGTTTTATATGCTGTTGCATTGTTTTGGAACTTTGGAAAGCAAATTCAAAACAACAAGCTTTAAAAGGGAGAAAACAGACAAAGGAAGCACATGGTGAGGTCAGTGCAGGAGAGAGAGAGAGAGAGAGAGAGAACGAGAACGAACGAACCTGCACAATTACTGCCTTTGCTGTTTTGAATTCATGTATCGCTGGACATCAGAGTGCGTCTGGGAAAATTAACAAACAGTGAAATTCACAACTAATCTTGGAGGAACCTGTTTGGGCGAAGTTCACAGCACAGAATCAGATAAGTTAATCATTGTTTTAAGTCTGTCCAACAGAAAGCTGTAGTAATGAGTAGAGTGGGTACTTTCTTGAGCATATGTTTTTGGAGATATATCTCTTGATTAAACTTAAAAGTAAAGCTTAACTATTAATTTAAGCAGGGGCAGTGATTTGTAGAGGAATTTGACGGTCTTATTTTCTGTGTCTGTAGATTTTAAAGGAGCAAAAATGGCCTTTAGTACAGTGGTATGTACTTCTTGTCAGATTTAAAGAGTTTAAAGAGAGTTTAAGGGTTACTGCAGATTATATCTTCCAGAAATGCTGTTGGATGCGAATCTTATCAGATTGAATGGATCAGTTGGAGAGACAGTTAGAAGCAATAAGGAGTTTACAACAGCAACAGAATGTGATGGATGGCAGTTATAGGAAGGGGGGAAAGTCTCAGATACAGTCGCATAGATGGGTTAACTCCAGGAAAGGTAAGAGAGGTAGGCAGCTAGTGCAGGAGTCATTTGTGAGTATACCCATTTCAAACAGGTATGCTGTTTTGGAAAATGTAGGGGGTGATAGATTCTTAGGGGAATGTTTCTGGTATTGAGACTGGCTCTAATGCAACGAGGGGTACATCGGCTTCCAAGAGATCAATTGTGTTAGCGAATTCTGTAGTCTGAGGTACAGACAGACATTTCTATGGCCAGCAGCAAAAAAGCAGAATGGTATGTTGCTTCCCTGGTGCCAGGATCAAGGATGTCTCAGAGAGGGTGCAGAATGTTCTCAAGGGGGAGAGAGGCCAGCAAGAGGTCATTGTCCACATCGGAACCAATGATATAGGAAAGGAAAAAGTTGAGATCTGAAGGGAGATGACAGAGAGTTAGGCAGGAATTTGAAAAGGAGGTCCTTGAGAGTAGTAATATCTGGATTACTCCCGGTGCTACGAGCTAGTGAGGGCAGGAATAGGAGGATAGAGCAGATGAATGCATGGCTAAGGAGCTGGTGTATGGGAGAAGGATTCACATTTTTGGATCATTGGAATCTCTTTTGGGGTAGAAGTGACCTGTACAAGAAGGACGGATTGCACCTAAATAGGAAGGGGACTAATATACTGGCAGGGAAATTTGCTAGAACTGCTTGGGAGGATTTAAACTAGTAAGGTGGGGGGGGGGGGGGGGGTGGGACCCAGGGAGATAGTGAGGAAAGATATCAACCTGAGACTGGTACAGTTGAGAACAGAAGTGAATCAAACAGTCAGGGCAGGCAGGGACAAGGTAGGACTAATAAATTAAACTGCATTTATTTCAATACAAGGGGCCTAACAGGGAAGGCAGATGACCTCAGGGCATGGTTAGGAACATGGGGCTGGGATATCATAGCAATTACAGAAATATGGCTCAGGGATGGGCAGGACTGGCAGCTTAATGTTCCAGGATAAAAATGCTACAGAAAGGATAGAAAGGGAGGCAAGAGAGGAGGGGGAGTGGCATTTTTGATAAGGGATAGAATTACAGCTGTGCTGAGGGAGGATATTCTCAGAAATACATCCAGGGAAGTTATTTGGGTGGAACTAAGAAATAAGAAAGGGATGATCACCTTATTGGGAATGTATTATAGACCCCCTAATAGTCAGAGGGACATTGAGAAACAAACCTTTAAGGAGATCTCAGCTATCTGTAAGAATAGGGTAGTTATGGTAGGGGATTTTAAGTTTCGAAACATAGACTGGGACTGTCATAGTGTTAAAGGTTTAGATGGAGAGAAATTTCTTAAGTGTGTACAAGACAATTTTCTGATTCAGTATGTGGATGTACCTACTAGAGAAGGTGCAAAACTTGACCTCCTCTTGGGAAATAAGGCAGGGCAGGTGACTGAAGTGTCAGTGGGGGAGCACTTTGGGCCTGCAACCATAATTCTATTCATTTTAAAATAGTGATGGAAAAGGATAGACCAGATCTAAAAGTTGAAGTTCTGAATTGGAGACAGGCCAATTTTGACGGTATTAGGCAAGAACTTTCGAAAGCTGATTGGGGGCAGTTATTTGCAGGTAAAGGGACGGCTGGAAAATGGGAAGCCTTCAAAAATGAGATAGCAAGAATCCAGAGAAAGTATATTCCTGTCAGGGTGAAAGGGAAGGCTGGTAGGTATAGGGAATGCTGGATGACTAAAGAAATGGACGGTTTGGTTAAGAAAAAGAAGGAAGCATATGTAAGGTATAGACAGGATAGATCGAGTGAATCCTTAGAAGAGTATAAAGGAAGTAGGAGTATACTTAAGAGGGAAATAAGGAGGGCTAAAAGGGGACATGAGATAGCTTTGGCAAATAGAATTAAGGAGAATCGAAAGGGTTTTTACAAATGCATTAAGGAAAAAAGGGTAACTAGGGAGAGAATAGTGCCCCTCAAAGATCAGCAAGGCGGCCTTTGTGTGGAACCGCAGAAAATGGGGGAGATGCTAAATGAGTATTTTGCATCAGTATTTACTGTGGAAAAGGATATGGAAGATATAGAATGTAGGGAAATAGATGGCAACATCCTGCAAAATGTCCAGATTACAGAGGAGGAAGTGCTGGATGTTTTAAAATGGGTAAAGATGGATAAGTCCCCAGGCCCTGATCAGGTGTACCCGAGAAGTCTGTGGGAAGCTAGAGAAGTGATTGCTGGGCCTCTTGCTGAGATATTTGTATCATCGATAGTCACAGGTGAGGTGCCGGAAGACTGGAGGTTAGCTAACGTGGTGCCACTGTTTAAGAAGGGCGGTAAAGACAAGCCAGGGAACTATGACTGGTGAGCCTGACGTCGGTGGTGGGCAAGTTGTTGGAGGGAATCCTGAGAGACAGGATGTACATGTATGTGGAAAGGCAAGGACTGATTCAGGATAGTCAACATGGCTTTGTGCGTGGGAAATCATGTCTCACAAACTTGATTGAGTTTTTTGAAGAAGTAACAAACAGGAGTGATGAGGGCAAAGCAGTCGATGTGATCTATGTGGACTTCAGTAAGGCGTTCAACAAGGTTCCACATGGGGGTCTGATTAGCAAGGTTAGATCCCATGGAATAAAGGCAGAACTAGCCATTTGGATACAGAACTGGCTCAAAGGTGGAAGACAGAGGGTGGTGGGGGAGGGTTGTTTTTCAGACTGGAGGCCTGTGACCAGTGGAGTGCCACAAGGATCGTTGTTGGGTCCTGTACTTTTTGTCATTTACATAAATGATTTGGATGCGAGCATAAGAGGTACAATTAGTAAGTTTGCAGATGACACCAGAATTGGAGATGTAGTGGACAGCGAAGAGGGTTTCTTCAGATTACAGCAGGATCTTGACCAGATCGGCCAATGGGCTGAGAAGTTGCAGATGGAGTTTAATTCAGATAAATGCGAGGTGCTGCGTTTTGGGAAAGCAAATGTTAGCAGGACTTATACACTTAATGGTAAGGTCCTCGGGAGTGTTGCTGAACAAAGAGACCTTGGAGTGCAGGTTCATAGCTCCTTGAAAGTGGAGTCACAGGTAGATAGGATAGTGAAGAAGGTGTTTGATAAGCTTTCTTTTATTGGTCAGAATATTGAGTGCAGGAGTTGGTTGTGCAGGACATTAGTTAGGCCACTGTTGGAATATTGCCACCAATTTTGGTGTCCTTCCTATCGGAAAGATGTTGTGAAACTTGAAAGGATTCAGAAAAGGTTTACAAGGATGTTGCCAGGGTTGGAGGATTTGAGCTATAGGGAGAGGCTGAACAGGCTGCGGCTGTTTTCCCTGGAGTGTCCGGGGCGAGGGCAAGCTGCACACATTCATGCCCTCGCCTCAATTTCAGAGTTGAGCTCTGGCCAGCAAATATAGCTTCTGACTATCTCCTTCATTCTGACAAAGCCACAGTGACCCTCGGGTAGATGATGTAACACACATTTCTTCAGCTGTGGTTGAATGATGACCCTCCTTGCCCACAGGAGACTTCCAGCTTGAATAGATAGTTCTATCTTCCTTGTGACACAGCTTCAGTTCAAGGGTTGTTCCTGTGATCTTGACACAAAAAATCAAGCCCATCACTTTTGATTGTAGTGGATCACATCTAGTATACTTCTTAACTAGCCACGACCCTGCCACGACCAGAGTGTTCTCTACTTGTTTGAAGTGTAGTCCACTCGTGGCAATGGTCTTCTATAAAGCCCATCAGCATTCCCATATAAGTTAGATTGCTCATAATTAACCATATAAGTGTAAACAACAATGTCCACCACTGCATACAGATCACTGTTAGACAAGGTATCCCTACAGGAGGCCGAAATCTTGGGTCAATGATCTGTGGTCTTTTAGTGGGCAAATTCCTAACAATACAGGTATTGGTGAATCATCTAATGACAAAAAGTATCCCTTAAGCTTCTTTTTCAATCTGTGCACAGTTTGTTTCTGCTTTCTTTAATGATCTTAATGAGTGAGAAACGACAGTGTAAAACTCACTGAGCTTGGGGAGCGCGGCCTAGTCTGTGGAGAGCAGTTGGAATGCAGAGCAGTAACACGGAGTGAGTATAAAACTCACTGAGCTTGGCCTAGTCTGCACCAACCCTCTGAAGAGTAACCCACCCAGACCCAATTCCCTCTGACTAATGCACCTAACACTATGGCCAATTCACCTAACCTACACATCTTTGGATTGTGGGAGGAAACCGGAGCACCCAGAGGAAACCCACGCAGACACAGGGAGAATGTGCAAACTCCACACAGACAGTCGCCCAAGGCTGGAATCGAACCTGCGTCCCTGGCGCTGTGAGGCAGCAGTGCTAACACTGAGCCACCGTGCCACCATGAGGGTATGAAAACTAGCATAAGGGCACTTTATCTGAACGCTCGTAGTTCAATGAGTTAGCAGCACAAATCATCATGAATGAATATGATTTAGTATCCATTACAGAGACATGGTTACAGGATTGTCAGGACTGGGAGTTAAATATCCAGGGATATCAGACTATTCAGAAGGACAGACAAGAAGGTAAAGGAGGTGGTGTAGCTCTGATATTCAAGGACGACATCAAGGCAGTGCTGAGGGATGATATAAGTTCTATGGAGAATAAGGTTGAATCCATTTGGATGGAAATTAGAAATTCTAAGAAGAAAAAGTCACTGATAGGCATAGTCTATAGGTCACCAAATAGTAACATTACACTGGGGCAGGTAATAAACAAAGAAATAACTAATGCCTATAAAGATGGTTATGGCAGTTATCATGAGCGTTTTTAAGCTAGATGTCAATTGGTCAAATCAGCTCGGTCAGGATACATAGAACACAGAAGATAACAGCGCAGTACAGGCCCTTTGGTCCTTGATGATTCCACAGGTCGGTGCAACAATCTGAAGCCTATCTAACCTACACTATTCAATTCTCGTCTATATGCCTATCCAATGAGCATTTAAATTCCCTTAAAATTGGTGAGTCTACTACTGTTGTTGTAGTAGAGGGTAGACTAGGCGAAAGTGAGGATTGCAGATGCTGGAGATCAGAGTCTAGCTTAGAGTGGGCTGGAAAAGCAGAGCAGGTCAGGCAGCATCCGAGGAGCAGGAAAATCAACGTTTCAGGCAGGAGCCCTTTATCAGGAATCAGCCCTTCCTGATGAAGGGCTTTTGCCCGAAATGTCGATTTTTGTCTGCTCTTCGGATGCTGCCTGACCTGCTCTGCTTTTCCAGCACCACTCTAATCTAGTAGAGGGTAGACTTAAGGAGGACTTTGTTGAGTGTATCCACGATAGTTTTCTTGAACAGCATGTAATGGAACCAACAAGGGAGCAAACTATCTTAGATCTGGTCCTGTGTAATGAGACGGGAATAATTAATGACTGCATAGTTAGGGATCCTCTTGGAAGGAGCCATGAAAGTATGGTTGAATTTAGAATACAGATGGAAGTGTGAAGATAAAATCCAATACCAGGGCCCTGTGCTTAAACAAGGGAGACTACAATAGAATGAGGGAGAATGTGTCTAAAGTCAACTAGAAACAAAGATTTTATGGTGGGACAGTTGATGAGCAGTGGAGGAGTTTCAAAGCAATTTTTCAAAGTGCTCAGCAAAAGTATATTCCAATGAAAAGGAAAGACCGTAAGGGGGAATCTGCCATGGGAAATAAGGAAGGCTATCAAATTGAAAGAGAAGGCATACAAAGTGGCCAAGATCAGTAGGAAACTAGAAGATTGTGAAAACTTTAAAGGTCAACAGAAAGCCACAAAAAGAGCTGTAAAAAAAAGTAAGATAGAACATTAGAAAAAACTAGCACAGAATATAAAGACAGATCACAAACGTTTCTATAAATATATAAAACAAAAAAGTATGGCTAAAGTTAACGTTAGTCCTTTGATGAGAAGGGGAATTCAGTTATGGGATATGATGAAATGGCCGAGGCATTGAATAGGTATTTTGTGCCAGTCTTCACAGTGGAGGACCCTAATAACTTGCAATAAGTGACAAAGAGACAAAGGTAGGTGAGGACCTGGAAACAATCATTATTACAAAAGAGCTAGTATTAGGCAAGCTAATGGAGCTAAGAATAGACAAGCCTCCTGGTCCTGATGGAACGCATCCCAGGGTACTAAAAGAGATGGCAGGAGAAATAGACCCAGCAGATTGGAAAACAGCAAATGTGATGCCACTGTTTAAAAAGAGAGATGGACAAAAGATGGAGAATTATAGACTGGTTAGCATAACTTCTGCAGTGGGGAAGATACTTGAGTCAATTCTCAAGGAAGAAATAGCAAGGCATCTAGGTGGAAATTGTCTTGCTGGGCAGGTGCAGCATGGGTTCATGAAGAGCAGGTCGTGCTTAACTAATCTTCTGGAATTCTATGAAGACATTACAAGCACGGTGAACAATGGGGACTCAGTCAGTGTGGTATACCTAGATTTCAAAAAGGCCTTTGACAAGGTGCCATACAATAGGCTGCTGCATAAGACAAAGTTACCTGGTGTTATGGGTAACGTATGAGCATGGATAGAGGATTGGTTGACTAGCAGGAAGCAAAGAGTGAGTATAAATTAGTGCTCTGCTGGTTGGTATTCAGTAACTAGTGATGTGCCTCAGGGATCAGTGTTGGGACCACAATTATTCACAATTTATATAAACGATTTGGAATTGGGGATCATATGTAGTGTGTCAAAGTTTGCAGATGACACGAAGATGAGTGGCAGAGCAAAGTGTGCAGAGGACTGTGAAAGTTTGCAGAGGAACATGAGTGAGGGCAAAGGTCTGGCAGATGGAATACAATGTTAATAAATGTGAAGTCATCCATTTTGGTCAGAGTAACAGCAAAACAGATTATTACTTGAATGGTAAAAAGTTGCAGCATGCTGCTATGCAGAGGGATCTGGGTGTCCTTGTGCATGAATCGCAGAAGGTTGATCTACAGGTGCAACAGGTAATTAGGAAGGCAAATGGAATTTTATCCTTCATTGTTAAAGGGATCGAGTTTAAAAGCAGAGAGGTTATGTTGCAGCTATACAGGTTGCTGGTGAGGCACCTGAAGTACTGTGTGCAGATTTGGTTTCCTTACTTGAGAAAGGATGCACTGGCACTGGAGAGGGTGCAGAGGAGGTTGATTCTTGAGTTAAGGGGGTGGGCTTATGAGGAGACACTGAGTAGACGGAGATTATATTCATTGGAATTTAGAAGAATGAGGGGCAATCTTACAGAAACATAAAATTATGAAGGGAATAGATAAGATAGAAGTAGAGAGGATGTTTCCACTGGCAGGTGAAACTAGGACAAGAGGACATAGCCTCAAAATTAGGGGGTGCAGATTTAGGACTGAATAGAGGAGGAACTTCTTCACCCAGAGCGTTGTAAAGCTATGGGATTCCTTGCCTAGTGAAGTAGTTGACACTACTTCAGTAAACGTTTTTAAAGCTAAGATAGATTTTTTTTGAACAATAAAAGAATTAAGAGTTATCATGGGTGGGGGTAAGTGGAACTGAGGTATAAAAAGATCAGCCATGATCTTATTGAATGGTGGAACAGATGCGAAGGACGAGATGTCCTACTCCTGTTCCTAGCTCTTATCTTCTTATGACTGCTCCCACTCCACATGGTGGTGCATCGCATGTCAGTTGCAATGGGTCAAAATGGATCAGGACTTCTGACTTTCAGAAAGTCACTTTGGCTTGTGTAAGGGCTCTTTCACATTGATCTTCCCATTTCCAATTCTTGTTTCGGCACAAGAATAAATAGTGCAGCAGCTTGAGAATGATTGCAAGTTTGCCATAGTAATTTAGGGAGCCCAAAAATGATCATAGTTGGTTTACATTTTTTGGTGTTGATGCCTCAGTTGTGGCTTTTACTTTTGAAGATGACTTGTATAGTCCCTTAGCACCAATGATGTGGTCTAAATATTTGATGAGAGTAGCATAGAGTACAATGGGTGAGTGGGGGAGGAGATGAAGGTGATAGGTCAAGGAGGAGAGGGTGGAGTGGATAGGTGGAAAAGAAGATAGGCAGGTCGGACAAGCCAAGGAGACAGTAACTGAGCTGGAAGTTTGAAACTAGGATGAGGTGGGGGAAGGGGAAATGAGGAAGCTGTTGAAGTCCACATTGATGCCCTGGGGTTGAAGTGTTCCAAGGCGGAAGATGAGGCGTTCTTCCTCCAGGCGTCTGGTGGTGAGGGAGCGGCAGTGAAGGAGGCCCAGGACCTCCATGTCCTCGGCAGAGTGGGAGGGGGAGTTGAAATGTTGGGCCACGGGGCGGTTTGGTTGATTGGTGTGGGTGTCTCGGAGATGTTCCCTAAAGCGCTCTGCTAGGAGGCGCCCAGTCTCCCCAATGTAGAGGAGACCACATCGGGAGCAACGGATACAATAAATGATATTGGTGGATGTGCAGGTGAAACTTTGATGGATGTGGAAGGCTCCTTTAGGGCCTTGGATAGAGGTGAGGGAGGAGGTGTGGGCACAGGTTTTACAGTTCCTGCGGTGGCAGGGGAAAGTGCCAGAATGGGAGGGTGGGTCATAGGGGGATGTGGACCTGACCAGGTAGTCACGGAGGGAACGGTCTTTGCGGAAGGCGGAAAGGGGTGGGGAGGGAAATATATCCCTGGTGGTGGGGTCTTTTTGGAGGTGGCGGAAATGTCGGTGGATGATTTGGTTGATGCGAAGGTTGGTAGGGTGGAAGGTGAGCACCAGGGGCGTTCTGTCCTTGTTACGGTTGGAGGGGTGGGGTCTGAGGGCGGAGGTGCGGGATGTGGACGAGATGCGTTGGAGGGCATCTTTAACCACGTGGGAAGGGAAATTGCGGTCTCTAAAGAAAGAGGCCATCTGGTGTGTCCTATGGTGGAACTGGTCCTCCTGGGAGCAGATACGGCGGAGGCGGAGAAATTGGGAATACAGGATGGCATTTTTGCAAGAGATAGGGTGGGAAAAGGTGTAATCCAGGTAGCTATGGGAGTCAGTGGGTTTGTAAAAAATGTCAGTGTCAAGTCGATCGTCACTAATGGAGATGGAGAGGTCCAGGAAGGGGAGCGAGGTGTCAGAGATAGTCCAGGTAAATTTAAGGTCAGGGTGGAATGTGTTGGTGAAGTTGATGAATTGCTCAACCTCCTCGCGGGAGCCCGAGGTGGCGCCAATGCAGTCATCAATGTAGCGGAGGAAGAGTTGGGGAGTGGTGCCGGTGTAATTACGGAAGATCAACTGTTCTACATAGCCAACAAAGAGACAGGCATAGCTGGGGCCCATACGTGTGCCCATGGCTACGCCTTTGGTCTGGAGGAAGTGGGAGGATTCAAAGGAGAAATTATTAAGGGTGAGGACCAGTTCGGCCAAACGAATGAGTGTGTCAGTGGAAGGGTACTGTTGGGGACGTCTGGAGAGGAAAAAACGGAGGGCTTGGAGGCCCTGGTCATGGCGAATGGAGGTGTAGAGGGATTGGATATCCATGGTGAAGATAAGGCGTTGGGGGCCAGGGAAACGGAAGTCTTGGAGGAGGTGGAGGGCGTGGGTGGTGTCTCGAACGTATGTGGGGAGTTCCTGGACTAGGGGGGATAGGACAGTGTCAAGGTAGGTAGAGATGAGTTCAGTGGGGCAGGAGCATGCTGAGACAATGGGTCGGCCAGGGTGGTCAGGCTTGTGGATCTTGGGAAGGAGGTAGAACCGGGCAGTGCGGGGTTCCCGGACTATGAGGTTGGAAGCTGTGGGTGGGAGATCTCCTGAGGTGATGAGGTTCTGTATGGTCTGGGAGATGATGGTTTGGTGATGGGGAGGTGGGGACTGGTCAAGGGAGCAGTCGGAAGAGGCGTCCTCGAGTTGGCGTTTGGCTTCAGCAGTGTAGAGGTCAGTGCGCCAGACTACCACTGCGCCCCCTTTATCCACTGGCTTGATGGTGAGGTTGGGATTGGAGCAGAGGGATTGGAGGGCTGTGCGTTGTGAGGGTGAGAGGTTGGAGTGGGGGAGGGGGGAACGACAGGTTGAGGCGGTTAATGTCCCGGCGGCAGTTGGAAATGAAGAGATCGAGGGCAGGTAATAAGCCAGCGCGGGGTGTCCTGTTGGATGCAGTGTGTTGGAGGTGGGCGAAGGGGTTCTCGGAAGGTGGGCGGGTGTCCTGATTGTGAAAGTAAGCTCGGAGGCGGAGGCGACGGAAGAATTGTTCGACGTCACAGCGTGTATTAAATTAATTGATACGTGGACGGAGGGGGATGAAGGTGAGTCCTTTGCTGAGGACTGATCGTTCATCCTCAGTGAGTGGGAGGTCTGGATGGATGGTGAAAACTCGGCAGGGCCGGGAGCTGGGATCTGGTGTGGGTGTGGAGCTGGGAGTGGGGTCGGAGCCAGTACCTGGAGTGGGTGTGATGGTGGGGGGAATGGGGGTGGAGGCATGAGCAGGGGTAATGTTGCCCTCGGGGTTCTGGGGTGCGGGGATAGTGACTGTGGGGGCCGTGTCAGCAGAATGCAGGTGAGTGGCGCTGGTGGGGGTGGAAGTGGTGGTGATCATGGCAGTAGGGGTGGCGGGAGTCACTGAGCATGTGGCATCAGCGATGATGTGAGGGCCGGAAGTGGCTGTGGGAGTGGCCGTGATGTGGGCGGAAGTGACATCATCACTCAGCGTGGGGGTGGTAGCTGCGTCAGCCGCATGGCTAATGGTGTTTCCGAGGCGCACTCAGAATCTATCAAGCAATTTATTTCAGGGAGAAAGTGAGGACTGCAGATGCTGGAGATCAGAGCTGAAAGTGTGTTGCTGGAAAAGCGCAGCAGGTCAGGCAGCATCCAAGGAACAGGAGAATCGACATTTCGGGCATAAGCCCTTCTTCAGGAATTTACATTTTTTGGTGTTGATGCCTCAGTTGTGACTTTTACTTTTGAAGATGACTTGTATAGTCAGGAATTCCTGAGGAACGGCTTAAACCCGAAACGTCGGTTCTCCTGTTCCTTGGATGCTGCCTGACCTGCTGCGCTTTTCCAGCAACACATTTTCAGCAAGCAATTTATTTCAGCCCAGTTGAATTTGATTCTGTCCAATCACATTCTTCCCAATAATGCTGGAAAATTTCTTTTGACAATGTGTAAAGGCAAGTTCTCAGACTGACCGTATCACTGAATAATCACATTGAAACAAGTCCTTAAAGGCATCACTTCACTTGTGAATGTTCTTAGGACAATGTTTGAGAGCTGTAGCTGAACATGACTCAGCTGATTCCAGCACACTTTCAGGTACCAATGAAACCACCCCTGTGGCGTCCACTGGTTTGCTGTTTAATAACAGCTCCTCTTTGGACTGAGTCTGGGCTTTTCTCATGCCTGTTTGTGTTGTGTAGAGTTTCTTCTTACTCTGTTTCTGTACTTTCACTTATGTTTTTTGTGTTCTCAAACGTACCCATTCAATGTGGCTTTTTTTGAAAAACACTGTCCTGTGTACAGCTTCTTTGTTCCAGCAATGTGCTGCTAATAGCTTGTTTTTCCACACTGATGGCAGTCTGGAGCTTGTGTTGGTGCATGTCTCTCCACTTTCTTTAATTCTGGGTTCCTTTCTGTCATTAATCTCTTATGGATTGCTTCACATCTTAAACCACACACCAGTCAGTCTCTGATAATATCATTTAAGTTGTTTTTGAACTTGCAACATTCTGAAAACTTCTTTAAAATTGCTATTAGCTGGAAGATATATTCACCATTATGCTGTATAATCTGAAACTTTCAGCAATCAACAATGGTTTTGGTGAAAATGGTTCTATATATTGCCTACTGTTACTTCAGAAGTTTTGGAATCCAGCCTTCCTGGCTGTACCAGGCTCTTGAGGAGGTTAAAAGACTTTCCTCCATAATACTCAGGAGGAGCACATGTTAAACTTCTACACTCTTCACCTCTTACCTGGGGTGAGTTTTTTTTGCTGACTGTGCCTGTGGAGTGATGGCATCTTTTGATTTATTTTCTTTTTATCAGTGTCTCAGAGATCTGCAGTGAAGACAATGATTAGTTTGTTTTTGACAAATCAGTGGATTGACCCAGTGGATCTCAAAGCAGTTTTTAGCATCAGTGCCAATTTTTGTCTCTTGTTCCCAGAAGTACCAGGAGACTGAAGTGTTAAAGAGCAGGAGCTTTATGAACAAGGTGCATGCTCTGCAAGCAGCCAGGTTAGACTAAGCTGTTCCCTCCCCAAATGGCTGATGACATCAATATGTCACATGATCAGACTCTTAAGGTGACAGTCCGCCATACTTACACAAATACACAATGGGCAACAACACTATCACCTGTAAAGACCAAAAGAACTGCAGATGCTATAAATCAGAAATAAATTCAGAAGTTGCTGGAAAATCTCAGCAGGTCAGGCAGCATCTGTGAAAAGAAATCAAAGATAAATATTTTGGGTCTGGTGACTGGGTCACCACCACCTGCAAATTCCCTTCCAAGTAGGCACCATCCTCACTTAGAAATATATATTCTTTCACGATCTCTGGGTCAAAATCCTGAATTCCCTTCTTAACAACATTGTAGATGTATCTACACCGCAAGGAGTGTAGCTGTTCAAGAAGGCAGCTCACCACCACCTATAGGGCAATTAGGGATATTTGATTAATTGATTGGTTGTTGTACTTAGAATCATACAGTCATACAGCACAGAAACAGACCCTTCAGTCCAACCTGTCTATGCTGAACATAATCCCAAACTAAACTAATCTCATTTGCCTGCTCCTGTCCCATATCCCTCCAAACCTTTCCTATTCATGTACTTATCCAAATATCTTTTAAACGTTGCAGTTTTACCCACATCCACCACTTTCTCAGGAAGTTCATTCCACATGCGGACCAACCTATGTGTAAAAAATTTACCTCATCTCTTTTTTAAATCTCTCTCCCCACACCTTAAAAATGTGTCCCCTATTCTTGAAAAAAGACAACTATCATTAACTCTATCAATGCTCCTCATTATTTTATAAGCTACTGTCAAGTTACTTCTCAACCTCCTATGCTCTACTGAAAATAGTCCTAGTCTATCACGACTTTCTTTATAACTTAAACCTTCCATACCCTGCATCCTGGTAAATCTTTCCAGAACCCTCTCCAGTTTAATTTTATCCTTCCTATAACTGGAAAGCCAGAACTGGACACAATATTCCAAAAGAGGCCTCACTACAGTCCTGTACAACTTCAAACTCCTAAAATCAAAGGACTGAGCAGTGAAGGCAAGCATACCAAATGCCTTTTTAACCACCCTGGCTGTATATGACACAAACTTCAAAGAATTATGTACCACCACCCCAAGTTCCTCTATTCTACAACACTACCCAAGGCCTTACCATATAATTGTATAAACCCTGTTTGTTGTACCAAAATGCAATACCTCGCAGTTATTCAGATTGAACTCCATCTGCCATTTTTAAGCCCATTGACCCATTTCATCAAGATCCCTTTGTAATCTTGGAAAGCCTTCTTTGCTGTCTACTATGGCACCAATTTTGGTGTCATCCACAAACTTACTAACCATGCCTTCTATATTCTCATCCAAATCATGTACTGAAATACAGTGGAAAGTGTTGTTTTGTTTGCTACACAGGCAGATTGTACCATAAAGTTTCAGGATAGCAGAACAGAGTGCAGAATACAGTGTTACAGCCACAGAATAGGTGCAAAGAGAGAGGGATAAAGTCCAATGACAGCAGAGAAGAAGCTATTCTTGAATCTATTTGTATGCATATACAAATTTTTATATCTTCTGCCTGATGGAAGAAAATGGAAGGCAGTATAACTGGGGTGAGAAAGATCCTTGATGATGCTGGTTACTTTCCTGAGGCAACAGGACATATAGATGATGTCAATGGAACCCACTTCCCATGATAAAACAAAACAGCAATAATGTCCTCGAAGTCTCGTAAATGACAAATGAAGAAAGTAATTCATTTGACTTGATCAATGTAACTTTCTACATATTTTAATCTTCTGTATGATTATCGTAAGCAACAGAAATATGCTGCATTATCCTCAACAAAGAACAACAATTTACTATTTCGCTTTATTTCCCTGCAGGTCAGCTCCTCATTGGAAAAGTCAGTCTTCTGCAGTTTAGACAAAGTCTCTCCTTTTGTCGTCCTGTGTTAGGACTTTATTACATCAAGGTTCAAAAATGCAACTGAAAATAAATGAGGCAGTTATATCCTTGTTATTTATGAACTGTTTAAAAATAATTGCCACTTGTGCTGCCGAGGCAATAGATTTCAAAAGTAGGTTATTGTGTGAAACAGATCAGAATGAGTCAAAATGCTTTCTGCTCCTATACCAATGCTTTACACTTTAAACTCTAAGAAGTGATTTTGCATGTGGAAGAAAATCTTTTATTTTGATAGCACCTTTTGCAACTATAGGATGTCCCATAACCTTTTACAGATGTAACTTCGAAAGCCAATTGCAGCCAATTTGTGCAGAGCAAACTCTCACAAACAGCGATGTGATAAGAAGCAGGTTATGTTTGCAGGGCTATAGATTGAGAAATGAACATTGCCAAATTAGACAAGGAGAATACATCTTCTTTTCTTCCAGTTGTGGCTGTGGGATCTTTCCTGTCCATTGGAGACGGCACATGGAGTCTTAGTTGAACAGTTCATCTCAAAGACAGCACCTTGAACAAAGCAGTCCACCTGCAGACATGTTCATAAGTGAGAGTCAAACATACTGCCTTCTGATCCGATGGTGTATGTGGTACTTGCATTGATCTATAGTTAACACTCAGGAGAAAGCATCCATTCCACAGAAGGTCTTGAATGATCTTTCAATGGGACAGTACGGTTTAAAGCACTGCAGACATTCACAAGGCACTTCTTCAGAGAATGTTTTAGAGAACGAGTCAGTTGTGTTAAACTGCTTTCCTAACCAGTGCCAATTTGTGATTCTTTTGTCTGGAGGTGGCCCCTAGCTATGCTATCAGAATTCACACCAGCATGCACAAAACAATTCCACTTCCATTGACAGAACACTCTCATTTCTCTAACAAGAACAAATTACTGCAAAAACTCAGCAGGTATGGCAGTATCTGTAGAGAGATTATCTGTGCAAAGTTAACATTTCAAGTCCAGTGAACTTACTTCACAATTGATTGTATCTTTGGAAAAGGTTGGGATATATGCTGAGAATTGGATAGGGGGAGGACTTGGAGTAAATGATAGGTGGAATGGAGTCCAGAGAGAGAGAGCGAGAGAGAGTGAAAAACAGTGGGGCGGACACAGGAAAGGGTTAAGTCAGCCTGGGAGAATAAACAGCTGTTCATGGAAACCCGTTACTCTGATGTTGTGGGTCTCAGCAACAACAAGAAGATACAGAACATGCTCAAATGTATCAGTCTGCATCACTCCCAGCACCATGGATTCTAGCAATGGATCATGGGTCTTCCTGCTCAGGAGAGTAGCTGCAGCTGAATGCTGTGCAGGTGTAGACATGGCAACCACTGAAGCTGTCACAGTGACAAGAAAGACCAGTTTATTTTAATCATTCTTCTTTGCCAGCCATCACCACAAGATGGTGGTTGTCAGTATTCCTTCTAATTTTATTCCTGGTAACATGCGCCCCCCCAAGGCCCATGCAGCAGTGAATTCTCGAAGCAGAAGTCAATGCCGTGACCAGTGTACCTACACCAATCACTGTGGGTGGAACTTTGATGCAGCTGCACATCCACACGGCTTCCTGGGAACATTGGTGGTTATCCCAATGTAGATTGTAAATTAAGATCAAGCCAAGATGTGAAACATTTGATACTTCAGATAGTTCACAGCTGTGACGGATGTCTCACAAAGTGTGTGATTTACATATGTTTTGATATCATTTGCTTTTAAGTTTGTATGTTTGAATTGATGGCTTATAGGTTTTTCTGTGTGTCTGAAGGATTTAATGATTAACTTGTAAATATTTCTGCAGCCATGGTGACTTATTTTAAAACAACTTGAAAGAGAGTTTGCTCTAAGAACTAATGGGTCTTTGTGTACATTAGGAGAATTTATGACAGAGCAAGGTAAACAAATGTGCTTCAAAATTTCTATTAGAAATTTCTGGGCTTGGATTTGTTTTAAACTTAAGGGAAACACACAGAGCCTGAAAATAAGTGTTAATTTTAGTTTCAGTTTGGGGCAGTTCTGCAGAAGGATCCTTGAATAAAGATGAATGTGAAATGCATGCTCCTGAAGGAAGAAGATAATAAAAACCAATAAGACAATAAGAAATAGGAAGAGGAGGAGGCTGTTTAGCTCCTTGAGCCTGCTCCATCATTCAATAGGATCATGGCTGATCAGATGCTCCTCACATGCACTTTCCTGCTCTTTCTCCATGGTACATCTCTGCCTGTAGAACATGCAAAACAACAATTTTCACTATATTTTGCTACATGTGACAACAATAAATCAAATCAAACTTTTGATTCCCTGACTGATAAGAATCTAGCTCAGCCTTAAAAATGCACAAGGACTCTACCCTCACAACTCCCTTTGGCAACTCTCTGAAAGAAGAAATTCTTCCTCATCCCAGTCTTAAATTGGTGTCCCTTTATTCTGAGACTGTACCTTCTGGTCCTGGACTATCCCATGAGGGGTAACATCCTCTCAGCATTTACTCTGTCACAGTCCTTTAGAATCCTGTATGTTTTAACGAAATCATCTCTCAGTCTTCTAATTCACAATGAGTAGAAAATGAAACCTTTCAACCTTTGCTCGTAAGACAATCCCTCCCGTACCACGGATCATCCCAGCGAACCTTCTCTGAACTGCCTCCAGTGAAATAACATTGTTTCTTAATTAAGGGGACCAAAGCACTCAGATTCATAGAATCGTACGTCACAGAAACAGAACCCTTCGGTCCAACTAGTCAATGCCGACCATGTTCCCGACTAGTCCCAATTGACTGCATTTGGCCATATCCTGCCAAATCTTTCCTATTCACATACTTATCTAAACGTTGTAACTGCATCCAACACTTCCCCTGACAGTTCATTCCTCATATGAACCATTCTGTGTAAAAAAATTGCCCATCATGCCCATTTTTAATGTCCTCTCACATTAAAAATATGCCCCCTAGTTTTGAACTCCCCCACCCTAGTGAAAAGACCTTTGCTATTCACCTTATCTATGCCCTTCATGATATTATAAGCCTTTATGAGTTCACCCCTCAACCTTCTACACTCCAGTGAAAAACATCCCAACCTATCCAACCTCTCCTAACTCAAACCCTCCATTCCCAGCAACATCTTGGTAAATCTTCTCTGACCCTCTCCAATTTACATCCTTCCTATCACAGGGCAACCAGTACTGTTCACAGTACTCCAGAAGATGCCTCACCAACGTCCCGTACTACCTCAATATGATGTCCCAACTCCAAAACCCAAAGATCACAACAATGAAGACAAGTGAGCTAAATACCTTCTTAACCACCCTGTCTAGCTCTGATGCAAATTTCAAAGAATTAAGTGCCTGAACTCCTAGGTCTCTCTGTTCTACAACACCACCCATGGCCTTACTTTTACTTGTATAAGTCCTGCCCTGGTTTGTTTTACCAAAATGCAATTCCTTGCATTTATCCACATTAAACTCCACCAGTCACTCCTCAGCCCATTGACCCAATTAAGCAAGATCTCTTTACAATCTTAAATAACCTTCTTCACTGTTGACTATATCATCAATTTTGATGCCATCCACAAACTTACTAATCATGCCTCCTACATTATCATCCAAATGATTTATATAAATGATTAACAAAAGTGGACCCAGCACCAATCTCTGCACCAGAACACCACTGGTCACAGGCCTCCAATGCAAAAAACAATCTTTCACCTCTACCCTCTGTTTCCTCCAGTCAAGCCAATTTTATATTTAATTGGCAAGCCCTCCCTGAATCCCACATGATCTAACTTTACTAATTAGTCTACAATGCAGAACCTTGTCAAAGATTCAATAAAATCCATGTAAACAACATCTACCATTCTGCCCCCAATTTTTTTGGTTACTCAAAAACAAATCACATTTGTGAGGCATGATTATCCTCAAATAAAACCCATGCTGATTATCCCTAATCAGTCCTTGCCTCTCCAAACGCATGTATATCTTACCTTTCAAAGTCACCTCCAACAACTTACCCACCACTGATGTCAGATTCACAGATCTATTGTTCCCAGGCTTCTCCTTACTGTCTTTCCTACTTATGATTTGCTATAAATCCTGTGTGTTAGGATTGAGCCCTCCACAATCACCTGATGAAGGAGCGGCACTCCAAA
Source organism: Chiloscyllium punctatum (assembly GCF_047496795.1). Lineage (NCBI taxonomy): Eukaryota > Metazoa > Chordata > Chondrichthyes > Orectolobiformes > Hemiscylliidae > Chiloscyllium > Chiloscyllium punctatum. The sequence continues at coordinate 662,154 of NC_092765.1, read as the reverse complement.
AGCTAGTGCTTCCAATTAAACCTGTTGGACTATAACTGGTGTTGTGTGATTTTTAACTTTCTTAGACATAGTCACAACAGTATAAAAGCTGGATAAAAATGGTATGTCGCAAGGATCAGTGCTGAGTCCACTGCTTTTTGTCACGTATATAAATGATTTGGGTGTGAATATAGAAGGAACGATTAGTAAGTTAGCAAATGACACCAGAATTGGTGGTATAGTAGACAACGAAATAGATCATCTCAGAGTACAACAGGACCTTGATCAATGGGCTAAAGGACTGAGGAATGGCATGTGGAGTTTAATTTAGATAAATGTGAGGTGCTGCATTTTGGAAAGGCAAATCAGGGCAAAACTTATACACTTTATGATATAGTCCTAAAATTGTTGCCAAACAAACAGATTTTGAGGTGCGGGTTCATAGTCCCTTGGAGTTGTAGGTAGACAGGATAGGAAAAAGGCTTTTGGTATGCTTGCCATTATTGGTCAGTGCATTGAGTACAGGAGTTGGGAGGTCATGTTGTACAGGACATCCGTTAAGCTACGCTTGGAAAACTGCATTAAATTCTGGTCTCCCTGTTACAGGAAAGTTGTTGTTAAAATTGAAAGGGGTCCAGAAAAAACTTACAAGATGCCAGGGTTGCAGGGTTTGAGTTGAAGAGAGACTCTGAATAGGCTGGGGCTGTTTTCCTTGGAGCATTGGAGGCTGAGGGGTGACCTTAGAGAGGTTTATCAAATCATGAGGGGCATGGATAGGGTGAATGGCCAAGGTCTTTTTCCCAGAGTAGGGGGTCCAAAACTAGAGGGCATAGGTTTAAGGTGAGAGGGGAATGATATAAAAGGGACCTGAGGGGCAACATTTTCATGCAGAGGGTGTGTGTGTATGGAATGAGCTGCCAGAGGAAGTGGTGGAGCCTGGTATAATTACAACATTTAAAAGGCATCTGAATGGGTATATGAATAGGAAGGGTTTAGAGGGATATGGGCCAAGTGCTGGCAAATGGGACTCAATTAATTTACGACATCAGGTCAGCGTGAACGAGTTGGACTGAATGAGCTATTTCCATGCTACACAACTATGACACTATTAATCACCCTCCTGTCCTCCAGCACCTCATCCATAGTTATAGATGACGCAAGTATTTCTGCTAGGGGCCCTGCAATTTCGTCCCTAACTTCTTATGTTTGATCAGGCCTGGAAATTTATCCACCTTTATGTTTTCTAAGACCTCCAGCACTTCCTCTTCTGTAATGTGTACTGTTTTCAAAACATCAAATTTATTTCCCAGTTCCCAAGCCTCAATTTCTTTCTCCATAATAAAAACTGACACAAAAATATTAATTTAGTATCACAGTGCTTCAGATGCAATCTCATCAGCATCCTGTACATTTACAGTATTCCCTATTCTTATACTCAAACATCCTTGAAAAAGGGCCCATATTCAATTAGCCTTCCTGATTCCCTGCTAGCTTTGTGTGTTTCATGCACCACTATCCCCAAGTCCCCTTGTGATACAGCTTTCTGAAGTTTTTCACCATTTACATAATGTTCTGTTTATTTGCTCTCCCTTCCAAAATAAACAACTTCATATTTTCTCACATTGTTCTCCATTTGCCAACTTTTTGCCTACTTAACCTATCAATATCTCTGCGTAAGCTGTTCATTGGCCGATTCACCATCCATGCCAACACTACGCGGTCTCATCTTATGACTTAACCCTTTGTGAAGTACGCTGTCGAATGCCTTCTGGAAATCCAAAGACAATATGTCTATTGGTTCCTCTCTATCCACTATGATTGAGAGTCTATCGAAAAACTATAATAAATCAGTCTGAGACAATTTCCCTTTCGTGAAGTTATGCTTACTCCACTTAATTAGATAATGATTCCTCATTACCTCCCCAACAACTGATTCCAACATTAGATATTGTCCAGTCAGCTTACATTTTCCCCATGTTTTGCCTCCCTCCCTTTTTGTACAGGGGTGTCACATTGGCAGTTTTCCAATCCTCCAGTACTTCTCCAGAATGCAAGAATTTTTGAAAAATTACAACCAATGTGTCCACCATTTCTGTAGCTTAAACTAGAACAAGGAAATTAGTAATAGTTCCAGAATAGAGCCTGCATTTCTTAAAGCATGGCACGGTGGCTCAGTGTTCAGCACTGCTGACTCACAGCACCAGGGTCCCAAGTTCAATTCCAGCCTCTGGTGACTGTCTGTGTGGAGTCTGTTTGTGTGGGTTTCCTCCGGGTGCTCCGGTTTCCTCACACAGTCCAAAGATGTGCAGGCCAGGTGAATTAGCCATGCTAAATTGCCTATAGTGTTAGGTGCATTAGTCAGAGGGAAATAGGTCTGGGTGGGTTACTCTTCAGAGTGTCAGTTTGGACTGGTTGGGCCGAAGGGCCTGTTTCCACACTGTAGGGAATCTAATCTTAAAATCTAGAAGTGTTTGAATTATTTGAAGCTGAATATGTATAAACTCAGATGTATAGAAGTTCCAAGGAAAGGCAATACGTTCTTCTAGACTGGAAATTGAAGTCACAGTTAAATTAAGTCTGTCAAGGTGTTAGAGAAAGGATTCTTCTCTGGTATGAGTCCTCAACAGAGGTATTTATGGAAACATTACAGGATTGCTTTGGGATTGTATATAATGGGATTGTACTTTACTGTGTGTTTCAAAATCTCAAAACTAATGTTACATGTACAGAGTTTGTTTATTCTATTTTATCTTAACTTTTTTGTGAAATAAACTTCTGCTTTCTCATTAAAACCAAACCTGCGATATTGTGTCTTGATATTTCAGAGACTGGCCACTTTGTTACAAGCAAAACAAACAAAATATGATCTATCAAACCAGATTTCAATCTGGGTTCCAATTTGTCCAGTAAACATTAGCCGGGATCATGACACAGGATAAAGGAGGATAACATCACAGTCAAAGTTTTCTTATTTTTATGGAAACTATAATTGTTATTAATTTCTTAACATTATCATCAACAAATTAAATATAAAGATTCCTTCATCATCGATTAATCCAGACTTTGTATGTAATATTGATGTCATGTTACGTGCGTAATAAGAAAATTGAAAAGAGTTTCTTGTTTTAAAGATACACAGATAATTGAGATAATTTTAGCACAAAATCAACAAAAGTAAACATAAATACTAATAAAATATAATCACAATCCTGAGCTCCAAGAGTAAAAACCGAACCAAATATTCAAGTATTGTTCACACCTCAGCATCTATTTCTTTAAAAAGCTCAGGATTGTGAAAGTGTGATTCCCAATGTTGTGGAATTGACAGGACTGTGCTCCATTTGTTTCTTGTTTCTGGCCTCAGCACTGACCATCATCTCAGCTGGGTTAAAAAAAAATCCCTGCAATGGCACAATGAGATTGCTTCACTCACACTAGGATAACTCACAAAGTGACTGAGTGTTGTACGGTCTGTACAGAGACACCTACAGAAGGTAAGCCAGCACCTCAAATTCCAGGGCTGACTTGCAACCCAGTGACAAGGCAGCTCTCCATGTGTTCACTCTATGGAAACTGACAATTAGGACCAGCTTTATAAAAATGTCCCAACAGAGGGTAAAGACTCACCAATACACAAGCAGTTGTTCCAAAGACTAATTAATCATTTAAGAGTTTCTGTTGCAGTCAGGTCCTGAATATTTTAAAATAGTTAGGAATATAGGGGTCATTTTGAAACTGACTCTGAGACTGGCTGTGTGAGGCAGTAAGTCACAGGGTCTGACAATGAGGTGGATCGGTAACGTAAAAACATACAAAATAGAAGCAGCAGTAGGCCATTCAGGCCTTCAAGCCTGCTGTGCCATACCAATGTCACAGGCAGGCAATACTGCAGCAAAAGTGTTATTTTATAATGTAATGCATCTGAAGATTGGTGGAGGAAACCACAAGAGGCTAGAATGTACATAGATCCCTCAAAGTTGCCACCCAGGTTGATAGGGCTGTTAAGAAGGTATTTGGTATGTTAGCTTTTATTAGAAGAGGGATTGAGTTTCAGAGCATGAGGTCACGCTGCAGCTGTACAAAACTCTGGTGTAGAGTATTGCGTGCAGTTCTGGTCACCACATTATAGGAAGGATGCAGAAGCTTTGGAAAGGATTCAGAGGAGATTTACTAGGATGTTGCCTGGTATGGAGGGAAGGTCTTACGAGGAAAGGCTGAGGGATTTGAGGCTGTTTTCTTTAGAGAGATGAAAGTTGAGAGGTGACTTAATTGAGACATATAAGATAATCAGAGGGTTAGATAGGGTGGACAGTGAGAGCCTTTTACCAAGAATGGTGATGGATAACACGAGGAGGCATAGCTTTAAATTGAGGGGTAATAGATATAGGACAGATGTCAGAGGTAGTTTCTTTACTCAGAGAGTAGTAGGGGGATGGAATGCACTGCCTGCAACAGTAGTAGACTCACCAACTTTACAGGCATTTAAATGGTCATGGGATAGGCATATAGACGAGAATAGTCATGATTTGGAGATGCCGGTGTTGGACTGGAATGTACAAAGTTAAAAATCACACAACACCAGGTTATAGTCCAACAGGTTTAATTGGTAGCACACTAGCTTTTGGGGCGAAGCTCCTTCATCAGGTGATAAAGACGAGAATAGAATAGTGTAGGATAAATGGGCTTCAGATTGGTTTCACAGGTCGGCGCAACATCGAGAGCTGAAGGGCCTGAAATGTTCTATAACACCCATTCAGTGATGTGATAACTGGTCTACTTCTCTGCATTCCATTTACATCAGAGGAAAATAGCAATTTGACAGACAAGCTCATTTTACACTTCATTAAAAAACAACTCAGTACAACACAAACAAACACACCCATTGGCTTTCTCACACAAGAAGACAGTGGAAATGTGGCAGAGCAGAACAACCTCAATTTAAAAAATCAATTGATCACAGAGTTACAATTCACAATTGATCCAGTATTAATTGTTATTTGCAAACAAGAGTTTGAAACTGGTGCAACTCTTTCTTGGTAAGAGTGTTTCCGAATTTCACTTTTGAAGGGTCTAGTACTAATAGTTTATCCTCTGCCCTGTAGGCCAACACTCAAATGATCAAATCAATGTTTAACATCTAACATTTCATTTATTGATAAAACACAAAATTTTTAGACTTATGCTCATTGTAGTCACTGAATATTTTTTGTTGTTGATTAGTTCAAATCATGTTTATCAAAACAGTTAAAATCAGATTGTTAAAATCAGATTGTGCATGAATTATCTCAATGTAAGTCAGTACAATACTTCTTTGGATTCTCCTTGGAATGTGTTGCTCTACACAATGTAATTCTAAGGTTATATTCCACATGCATTGCAGATCACTGATTACCCAATGAAGATAAAACCCAAGATAAAAACCAACACAGAGATCCCCACTTGGAGCAGAAGCTGATGTCATAGTAATGTCACTACTGGCAACTGGTGGAATTAAATTCAATGAATAAAATCTGGAATTAATACCAGTCCTAGTTATGGTGATCACACAACTATCATCAATTGTTGTAAAAACCCACCTGGTTCACTAATGTTCTTCAAAAAAGGAAATCTGCCCTTCTTACCTGGTCTGGTCTACACAAAATTATTGGTGTAGTGAATAGCAAAGAAGGTTACCTCAGAGTATAATGGGATCTTGATCAGATGGCCCAATGGACTGAGGAGTGGCAGATGGAGTTTAATTTAGATAAAAGTGAGGTGTTGCATTTTGGAAAGGCAAATCAGGGCAGGACTTACACACTTAATGGTCCTGGGGAGTGTTGCTGAAAAAAAAAGACCTTGGAGTGCAGGTTCATCCTTGAAAGTATAATCCCTGGAAGATAAGATAGTGAAGGTGGCATTTGGTTTGCTTGCCTTCATTGGTCAATACATTATGTATATGAGTTGAAAGGTCATGTTGTAGCTATACAGGACATTGGTTAAGCCACTGTGTGCAGTTCTGTCTCCCTGTTATAAGAAGGATGTTGTGAAACTTGAAAGGGTTCAGAAAAGATTTACAAGGATGTTGCCAGGGTTGGCGGCTTTGAGCTATATGGAGAGGCTGAATAGGCTGGGACTGTTTTCCGTGGACCATCGGAGGCTGAGGGATGACTTTATTAGATTAGATTAGATTCCCTATAGTACAGAAACAGGCCCTTCAGCCCAATAAGTCCACATTGATCCTCCAAAGAGTAACCCACCCAGACTTATTCCCCTGCATTAGTCAGGGATAAATATAGGGTAGGGAAATGGATCTGGTTGGGTTACTTTTCGGAGGGTCGGTGTGGACTTGTTGGCCCGTAGGGGCTGTTTCCACACTGTAGGAAATCTAATCTAATCTAACCCCTATATTTACCCCTGACTAATGCACCTAACACTATGGGCAATTTAGCATGGCCAATTCACCTGACCTGCACATCTTTGGATTGGGGGAAGAAACTGGAGCACCCAGAGGAAACCCACGCAGACACGGGGAGAATGTCTGTGTGGAGTTTGCACAGTCACCTGAGGCAGGAATCGAACCCGGATCCCTGGCGCTGTGAGGCAGCAGTGCTAACTGCAGCATGGTGGCTCAGTTGTTAGCACTGCAGCCTCACAGCACCAGGGGCCCAGGTTCGATTCCAGCCTCGAGTGACTGTATGTGTGGAGTTTGCACATTCTCCCCGTGTCTGTGTGGGTTTCCTCCGGGTGCTCCGGTTTCCTTCCACAATCCTAAGTTGTGCGGGTAAGGTGAATTAGCCATGCTAAATTGTCCATAGTGTTAGATGCATTAGTCAGAGGGAAATAGGTCTGGATGGGTTTTCTTCGGAGGGTTGGTGTGGACTTGTCGGGCTGAAGGGCCTGTTTCCACACTGTAAGGAATCTATGGGTGGCATGGTGGCTCAGTGGTTAGCACTGTTACCTCACAGCACCAGGGACCCTGGTTTGATTCCAGCCTCGGGCGACTGTCTGTGTGGAGTTTGCGCATTGCCTGCATGGGTTTCCTCCGGGTGCTCTGGTTTCCTCCACAGTCCAAAAATATGCAGGCCGTGTGAATTGGCCATGCTAAATTGCCCGTAGTGTTAGGTGCATTCAGAGGGAAATGGGTCTGGGTGAGTTACTCTTTGGAGGGTCAGTGTGAACTTGTTGGGCCAAAGGACCTGTTTCCACACTGTAAGGAATCTAATCTAATGTAACTACTGAGCCACCATAGAACAATACAGCGCAGAAAGGCCCTTCGGCCCTCGATGTTGCACCAACCTGTGAACTATTCTCAGCTCGTCCCCCTACACTATCCCAAAATCATCCATGTGCTTATCTAAGGATTGTTTAAATCTCCCTAATGTGGCTATGGCCATGCCTCCCCTTATAGAAGTTTATAAAGTCACGAGGGGCATGGATAGCATGAATAGCCAAGATCTATTCCCTGGGGTGGGAGAGTCCAAAGGTAGAGGGCATGGGTTTAAGGTGAGATGGGAAAGATTTAAAAGGGACCTAAGGGTCAACTTTTTCACATAGCAGGTGCTACGTGTATGGCATGAGCTGCCAGAGGAAGTGGTGGAGGTTGGTACAATTGCAACATTTAAAGTACATCTGGATGGATATACAAACAGGAAAGGCTTTGAGGGATATGGTCCAAATGCTGGCAAATGGGAGTAGATTTATTATGGATGAGTTGGACTGCAGGGTCTGTTTTCAGGCTGTACAGCTCTATGACCATGTGACTCCAGATCCATAGCAATGTGGTTGCTGATTATCTGTCCTCTGAAACGGTTGAGCAAGCTGTATGATTATATCAAAATTACAACAGAAATCTCAATATGGATTAAGCACTCAGTACTGACCGAAGCATCAGAAACCAAAAAAGGCACACCCAGCCCTGTCAACACTGCAAAGAATTCCTTACAAATATCTGGAGCCCTGTGCTACAATTGGTGGATGCGTGGACAATCCATCACAATGTCCTCCAGAGATTCCCAGCTACTTGTGATAGAGCTCACTAAGTGATATGCATTTGGTGATGTGTAATGAAGCAGACTTGATTAGGGAGCTGAAGGTGAAGGAACCTCAGGAGCAGTGACCATAATGATAGAATTCACCCTGTAGTTTGAGGGAGAGAAGATTGAATCAGATGTATCGATATTACAATTGAATAAAAATAACTACAAAGATATGAGGGAGGAGCTGGTCAGAATTGATTCGAGCGGTTGAGTACTATGGCTGTGTATTCAATGGAGTTGAGAATGACGAAGTTGGGATCTGACTGAAACTTAGAGTATACTGGGAGGCCTGGATAGCGTTGACTGGGAGAAGATGTTTCCATCAGTAGGAGTGATGAGGACCCAAGAGTGAAGGGACAACCCTTTAGAACTGAGGTGAGGAGGAATTTCTTTAGCTAGAGGGTGGTTTATCTGTGGAATTCATTGCCGCAGAAGATGTGGAGGTTAACTCATTAACTGTATTTAAGACAAAGATGGCTCGGTTCTTGATTGGTAAGGGGATCAAGGGTTGCGGAAGAAGGCTGGAGAACGGGATTGAAAAACATATCAGACATGATCAAATGGCAGAGCAGAATCCATGGACCGAATACATCATTCTGCTCCTATATCTCATAGTCTTATGATCACACATACCAGTTTTTAGCAAATTCCATTCACTCCATGTGATATCAAGAAACAGTTGGAGACACAGGATATTGCAAAGGTTATGGGCTTTGACAACATTCCATACTGAAGAGTTGAGCTCCAGAACTTGCTGTTCCCCTAGCCAAGCTGTTCCAGTACAGTTACAACACTGGCATCTACCCAACATTGTGGAAAATTGATCAGGTATGTCCTCTACACAAAAAGCAGGACAAATCCAAACCAACCAATACTGCCCCATCAAAATGCTGTGAAAGCTTCAGCCTTATATTTTGCATTGATGTATTGGGCTCTTCAGTTATAAAAAAAGGGGATACATGTTGTTCTGCTATAATGCATGTTTCATTAATGCAAATTTGCTGTGACGCGATTGATGAATTGGGGACACTGTTTCTGAAGCACTAACTTTTAAAATGTGTGTTGACTATAACGCGATTACATTGTCAACACTTCAATAGATGTTTCTAAAGCGCAATTTTTCTATAATTCGAGGTTGCACCAGAACGCAACTATTACATTATAAAAGAGCTATCTGTATTTGCGAAGCCTCCTCCTTCAGTGAGTTGTTTAACTGTTCCCCCCCATTCATGGCTGATATAGCAGAACTGCTGAGATCTGATCTGTTGCTTGTGGGATTGCTTTGATCTGTCTCTCACTTTGCTGCCTTTGGTATTTGGAATGCAAGTAGTCCTGTTTAGTAGCTTCACCAGGTTGACAATCCATCTTCAGGTATACCTGGTGCTGCTCCTGGCATGCCCTCCTGCACTCTCCATTGAACCAGGGTTGATCCCCTGGCTTAATGGTAATGGTTGAGTGGGGTATATGCCGAGCCACGAGGTTACAGATTGTGCTGGAGTACAACAGGGATTCTGGGTAATCCAAGAAGGAGGATGGGAAGAATTTCTGGCTGTAGGAGCTGCTCATTTTTTTGAGGTATTTTAGGTGTTGGAGGTGATTTCCTCGAATTCCAGCAGCAGCAATTACTGTTTTATATCCTGTTGCATTGTTTTGGAACTTTGGAAAGCAAATTCAAAACAACAAGTTTTAAAAGGGAGAAAACAGACAAAGGAAGCACATGGTGAGGTCAGTGCAGGAGAGAGAGAGAGAGAGAGAGAGAGAGAGAGAGAGAGAGAGAGCCTGCACAGTTACCGCCTTTGCTGTTTGAATTTGTGTATCGCTGGAGATCGGAGTGAATCTGGGAAAATTAACAAACAGTGAAATTCACAACTAATCTTGGAGGAACTGTTGGACGAAGTTCACAGCACAGAATCAGATACGTTAATTGTTGTTTTAAGTCTGTCCAAGAGAAAGGCTGCAGTAATGAGTACGGTGGATTCTTTCTTGATTATATATTTTTGGAGATAAGTCTATTGATTAAACTTAAAATATAAGCCATAGCTATTAATTTAATCTGGGGCAGTGTTTGTAGAGGAATAAGGCGGTGTTATTTTCTGGGTCTGTAGATTGTGAAGGAGCAAAAATGGCCTTTGCAGTGATATGTACTTCTTGTCAGATGTGGGAATTTAAACAGAGTTTAAGGGTTACTGCGGATTATATCTGCCATAAATGCTGTTGGATGCGAATCTTATCTGATCGAGTGGATCGGTTGGAGAGACAGATAGAAGCGATGAGGAATTTGCAACAGCAACAGTAGGTGATGGATGGCAGTTATAGGAAGGGGGGAAAAAGTCTCAGATACAGTCACATAGATGGGTTAACTCCAGGAAGGTAGGCAGCTAGTGCAGGAGTCTTTTGTGGCTATACCCATTTCAAACAGGTATGCTGTTTTGGAAAATGTAGGGGGTAATGGATTCTCAGGGGAACGTAGCTCGAACAGCCAAGTTTCTGGTATTGAGACTGGCTCTAATGCAACGAGGGGTACATCAGCTTCCAAGAGATCAATTGTGTTAGGGGATTCTGTAGTCCAAGGTACAGACAGACGTTTCTGTGGCCAGCAGAGAAAAAGAAGAATAGTGTGTTGTTTCCCTGGTGCCAGGATCAAGGATGTCTCAGAGAGAGTGCAGAATGTTCTCACGGGGGAGAGGGGCCGGCAAGAGGCCATTGTCCACATTGGAACCAACAACATTGGAAGGGCAAAGGTTGAAATTCTGAAGTGAGATTACAGAGAGTTAGGCAGAAATTTAAAAAGGAGGTCCACAAGGGTAGTAATATCTGGATTACTCCCAGTGCTACAAGCTAGTGAGGGCAGGAATAGGAGGATAGAGCAGATGAATGCATGGCTGAGGAGCTGGTGTATGGGAGAAGGATTCACATTTTTGGATCATTGGAATCTCTTTTGGGGTAGAAGTGACCTGTACAAGGAGGATGGATTGCACCTAAATTGGAAGGGGACTAATATATTGGCAGGTAAATTTGCGAGAACTGCTTGGGAGGATTTAAACTAGTAAGGTGGGGGGGGGGGGGATCCCAGGGAGATAGTGAGGAAAGAGATCGCTCTGAGACGGGTACAGTTGAGAACAGAAGTGAGTCAAACAGTCAGGTCAGGCAGGGACAAGGTAGGACTAATAAATTAAACTGTATTTATTTCAATGCAAGGGGCCTAACAGGGAAGGCAGATGACCTCAGGGCATGGTTAGGAACATGGGACTAGGGTATCATAGCAATTACAGAAACATGGCTCAGGGATGGGCAGGACTGGCAGCTTAATGTTCCAGGATAAAAATGCTACAGGAAGGATAGAGAGGTAGGAGAGTGGCATTTTTTGACAAGGGATAGCATTACAGCTGTGCTGAGGGAGGATATTCCCGGAAATACATCCAGGGAAGTTATTTGGGTGGAACTGAGAAATAAGAAAGGGATGATCACCTTATTGGGATTGTATTATAGACCCCCAGTATTCAGAAGGATATTGAGAAACAAACTTGTAAGGAGATCTCAGCTATCTGTAAGAATAATAGGATAGTTATGGTAGGGGATTTTAACTTTCCAAACATCGACTGGGACTGCCATAGTGTTAAGAGTTTAGATGGAGAGGAATTTCTTAAGTGTGTACAAGACAATTTTCTGACTCAGTACGTGGATGTGCCTACTAGCGAAGGTGCAAAACTTGGCCTACTCTTGGGAAATAAGGCAGGGCAGGTGACTGAGTTGTCAGTGGGGGAGCACTTTGGGGCCAGCGACCATAATTCTATTCATTTTAAAATAGTGATGGAAAAGGATAGACCAGATCTAAAAGTTGAAGTTCTAAATTGGAGAAAGGCCAATTTTGACAGTATTAAGCAAGAACTTTCGAAAGCTGATTGGAGGCAGATGTTCGCAGGTAAAGGAACTGCTGGAACATGGGAAACCTTCAGAAATGAGATAACAAGAATCCAGAGAAAGTATATTCCTGTCAGGGTGAAAGGGAAGGCTGGTAGGTATAGGGAATGCTGGATGATTAAAGAAATTGAGGGTTTGGTTAAGAAAAAGAAGGAAGCATATGTCAGGTATAGACAGGATAGATCGAGTGAATCCTTAGAAGCGTATAAAGGCAGTAGGAGTACATTTAAGAGGGAAATCAGGAGAGCAAAAAGGGGACATGAGATAGGTCTGACAAATAGAATTAAGGAGAATCCAAAGGGTTTTTACAAATATATTAAGGACAAAAGGGTAACTAGGGAGAGAATAGGGCCCCTCAAAGATCAGCAAGGCGGCCTTTGTATAGAGTCACAGAAAATAGGGGAGATACTAAATGAATATTTTGAATCAGTATTTACTGTGGAAAAGGATATGGAAGATATAGACTGTAGGGAAATAGATGGTGACATCTTGCAAAATGTCCAAATTACAGAGGAGGAAGTGCTGGATTTCTTGAAATGGTTAAAGGTGAATAAATCTCCAGGACCTGATCAGGTGTACCTGAGAACTCTGTGGGAAGCTAGAGAAGTGATTGCTGGGCCTCTTGCTGAGATATTTGCATCATCGATGGTCACAGGTGAGATGCCAGAGGACTGGAGGTTGGCAAAAGTGGTGCCACTGTTTAAGAAAAGTGGTAAAGACAAGCCAGGGAACTATAGACCAGTGAGCCTGACTTTGGTGGTGGGCAAGTTGTTGGAGGGAATCCTGAGGGACAGGATGTACATGTATTTTGGAAAGGCAAGGACTGATTCGGGATAGTCAACATGCGTTGTGCGTGGGAAATCATGTCTCACAAACTTGACTGAGTTTTTTGAAGAAGTAACAAAGAAGATTGATGAGGGCAGAGCAGTAGATGTGATCTATATGGACTTCAGTAAGGCGTTCAACAAGGTTCCCCATGGGAGACTGATTAGCAAGGTTAGATCTCATGGAATACAGGGAGAACTAGCCATTTGGATACAGAACTGGCTCAAAGGTAGAAGACAGAGGGTGGTGGTGGAGGGTTGTTTTTCAGATTGGAGGCCTGTGACCAGTGGAGTGCCACAAGGATCGGTGCTGGGTCCTCTACTTTTTGTCATTTACATAAATGATTTGGATGCAAGCATAAGAGGTACAGTCAGTAAGTTTGCAAATTTCACCAAAATTGGAGATGTAGTGGACAGCGAAGAGGGTTTCCTCAGATTACAATTGGATCTGGACCAGATGGGCCAATGGGCTGAGAAGTGGCAGATGGAGTTTAATTCAGATAAATGTGAGGTGCTGCATTTTGGGAAAGCAAATCTTAGCAGGACTTATACATTTAATAGTAAGGTCCTAGGGAGTGTTGCCGAACAAAGAGACCTTGGAGTGCAGGTTCATAGCTCCTTGAAAGTGGAGAGCAGGTAGCTAGGATAGTGAAGAAGGCAATTGGTATGCTTTCCTTTATTGATCAGAGTATTGAGTACAGGAGTTAGGAGGTCATGTTGCAGCTGTACAGGAGATTGGTTAGGCCACTGTTGGAATATTGCATGCAATTCTGGTCTCCTTCCTATTGGAAAAATGTTGTGAAACTTGAAAGGGTTCAGAAAAAACTTACAAGGATGTTGCCAGGGTTGGAGGATCTGAGCTACAGGGAGAGGATGAACAGGCTGGGGCTGTTTTCCCTGGAGCGTCGGAGGCTGAGGGGTGACCCTATAGTGGTTTACAAAATTATGAAGGACATGGATAGGATAAATAGACAGAGTCTTTTCCCTGGGGTCGGGGAGTCCAGAACTAGAAGGCATAGGTTTAGGGTGAGAGGGGAAAGATATAAAAGAGACCTAAGGGGCGTTTTCACGCAGAGGGTTGTACTTGGATGGAATGAGCTGCCAGAGGAAGTGGTGGAGGCTGGTGCAATTGCAACATTTAAGAGGTATTTGGATGGGCATATGAATAGGAAGGGTTTGGAGGGATATGGACCGGGTGATGGCAGGTGGGACTAGATTGGGTTGGGATATTTGGTCGGCATGGACGGGTTGGACCGAAGGGTCTGTTTCCATACTGTACATCTCTATGACTCTAATTCTGCTGCTGCTGTTGTCCCACAGTGCCTTATGGATGCCCAGTCTTGAGTTGGTAGATCTGTTCCATTTAGCACACAACACAATGGAGGGCATTCTTAGTGTGAAGGCGGGATTTCTTACTGAAACTGTCATCATGGACAGATGTATTTGCAGCCAGCAGATTGGTAAGGATGAAGTCAAGTATGTTTTTCCTTTTATTGGTTTCCTCACCACCTGCTGCAGACCCAGTCTCGCAGCTATGTTCTTAAGGACCCAACCAGCTCAATCAGTCATCCTGCTGCCCAGTCATTCTTGATGGTGGACATTTAAATCCCCACCCAGAGTACATTTTGCGCCCTTACCATTCAACGCTTCCTCTAGAAGTGTTGTTCAGCATGGTTTACCGACTCATCAGCTGAGGGAAGACGGTACATGGTAATCAGCAGGAGAGTTCCTTGCCCATGTTTAATCTGAATCCACGAGACTTCATGGGGTCTGGAATCAATGTTGAGAACTCCCAGAGCAACTCTCTCCCAACTGCATCCCACTGTTCCGATCCCTCTGCTGGGTCTGTCCTGCCAGTGGGACTGGACATATCCAGGGATGGTGATGGTGGTGTCTGGGACATTGTCTGTAAGGTATGATTCCATGAGTATGACGATGTCAGGCTGTTGCTTGGCTATTCTGAGAGACAGCTCTCTCAATTTTGGCACTATCCCCCAGATGTTAGTAAGGAGAACTTTGCAGGGTCAACAGGGCTATTTCTACCGTTGCTTTGTCTCGTGCCTTGGTCAATGCCAGGTGGTTTAATTTCTTTGTTAAATCTTTGTCATGACTGATACAACTGAGTGGATTGATTCCTTCCCTGAATGACATTTGTGAACCAGATGGAATTTCTCTGACAATTGACAATGATTTCATGGTCATCCCTGAGTGAGTGGACGCTTTGACAGTGAGTGAAGATCCTGGAAACACAGCCTGGGGCAATCCCTGAGCTAGGGTGGAGATAGAGACCCCGAGCACACAGTCTCCTTGCTGCAGCATTACAGTGAGAGTTACCAGAGCAGCCTGAGGGGCAGTATTGAAGGGCAGAATGTCCTGTAAGTGGATCAGAGACGTATCATAAGGGTTCATAGAGGCTGGAAGAGGTCAGATGCCAATATCTGTGGAGATGGTTATGTGTGGCTGACGCCAGTGGAGTGTATTGATGTTCAACACAGAGGCTTTTTGGAGCAAGCAATGAGCTGAATTTGCTGGTTTCCCACTCTGACTTCCATGTCGAGGTGTGCTGTTAATTATATGTTTAACAAGGGATCATCCCTGAGAACTAATGACTTGCCATTGCTGAGTGAGAAACTCACCTCACAGCTTAGCAAATGCTTAAAAGATGAAACAACATGAGCTTTGAGCTTCTCATCTGATTTTGTCACAAGTCTTACAGTAGCCCATGTCTCTCAGACTCCTAAAACATTTCATCCATTTCACTCACTGATTCATGAAAAGTGTAATGAAGCCTCAAACACCATTCCCTCACCCCACCTCGCCCCAGATAACAAACTTATGACAATACTCCATCTACACTACACCCAGATGCAACTCTGATGTCTGACTCTCAACCTAGAAACTGTATTCATACCCAAAACTTCATGTTAGGGACTTTGTTCCAAAGGCCTGAAAAATCAAAATTGTCCAGTCTCTTTACAACTAAAACATAATTCACATGGTCTCTGAACTTTTCCCATATCAGTGAAAACATGACCAATTTACAACTGGGACTTGAACCTACAAATTTGTGGATCTGAGACTTGTACGAGACTAATTGAATCACACTACCATTTTGAGAGAGATTTTCTTGACACGGTGTTTTTGCATGGTTAGATATTCCTGAAGTTTAAAGCCTTGGTTGGGCTGTCCTTTATGGGTGTCACAGAATTTCAAATACAGCATCAGAACAATGAAATGGAACCTGCTACACACAGTGCCTGAATTTAACCACGCAGTTCCTAAATATAATACCCCAATCATATGTTCCATCTTTAACAGACAGTTCAGTGTATGCTGGATGTTTTATAATAATTGATCACTCAGGACCTTCTTGATGTCTGTGTCATGTGAATATTCACGAAGTAAACTTGCAGCTATTGAGTGAAGTTAACTTCACCTTGCAAAACATGAGTATATACGTATAATGATATTTTCTGAGCCTTCAGGCTATACTGTGTTTATTTGATGTGATACAGATACCAATACAGTATGGGACAACCTGTCTAGGCACAATTCCATGAGATTCTGTTTCACTAGCTACCAAACAATTTACTGGTGTCGATGGGAACAAACTTCAGCCAGCCACATTAGTATTTGGCTCCAATTTTAATGTAGCTTCAACTCCAATTACATTGTTGCTTTTCTGTCCAAGTTTAAAAAGTGAAAAGTGGAAGTTGGTGAAGTGAACATTTCAATCTTTAACTCCACTGCACTAATTACAATCCTGTGAGAAGCAACCTCCAGTAGTAAGATTGCGACACCCACTTTCTCTTCAGGTTAAAGCCTGGCAGTCAGCAAAGCACTTGATGATTTACATTCATCGTTTTCTAAAAAAAATGTTTCTGCTTTCTTTGAAAAAAGATTTACAGTCATGAAAATTTAAAATAATGCCAACCTCGGAATGGAAGAAAACTTTTGTCACTTTATAGTCAGAATCATACAGTAGAAAAGAGACCCTTTGACTCATTGTTGCCATAGTCACCCATCCACACTAGACCCACTTTCCAGCACTTGGCCCAGAGCTTTGAATATGATGACACTTCAAATGTTCATCCAAGTACTTTTTAAATTTTCCCACCTCAATACACTCCCAGATAGTGCAACACAGATCCCTCTGGGCAAAAACATTTTCCCTCAAATCCACTCTGAACCTCCTACTTTTCACCTTATCATTATTGTCCACCCTCATTATTGGTCCTTCAAACCAAGGGAAACAGCAGCTTTGTATCCACCCTGTCCATACTCCTTCATAATCTTTCTACCTTAATCAGGTTCCCTAAACCTTCTCTGTTCCAAAGAAAACAATCTGAACTTATCCATCCTGTCTTCATTGCTGAAACACTCCTTCCCAGGCAACATCCTGGTGAATGTCCTCTGCACTGTCTCCAGTGTAATCACATCCTTCGCATCGTGCAGTGAACACAACTGCAGACAGTACTCCAGTTGTAGCCTAACCAAAGTCCTGTACAGCTCCAATAATAACCTCCCTGCTCTTATGAAGCAGGTAAGAAAGGCATTATGACAATAATTATGGGGATTCCAATATGCAAATAGACTGGAAATAGCAGCAAATCTCAAGAAAAGGAATTCGTGGAATGTCTACAAGATATTTTTTCTGAAGCTGTTTGTGGTAAGAAATTCTGAGTTTGGTGATGTGTAATGAGGTTGCCTCTGATTAGGAAGCTGAAGGTGAAGGAAATCCTGAAGGCATTTCAATAATACGATAGAATGCACCCTGCAGTTTGAGAGGAAGAAGACTGAATCAGATGTCATGATATTACAATTGGGTAAAGGTGACTACAAAGACATGAGGGAGGAGCTGGCCAGAGTTGATTGGAAGGGGAGCCAAGCAGAGAAGATGGTGGAGCAGCAATGTCAGGTGTTTCTGGGGTTAATTCAGGAGGCACAGCAGAAGTTCAGCCCAAGGAAGAAGAAACACATTCAGGGGAGGATGAGAGAATCATAACTGACAAGGGAAGTCAGAGACAGTTTAAAAACCAAAAAAAAACATACAATGTGGTGAAGATCAGTGGGAAGCCAGAAGATTGGGAAACCTCTAAACACCAGCAGAGGATAATTATAAAAACAACGGAGGGGGAGAAGGTGAAATAGGAAGGTGAGCTAGCTAGTAATATAAAGGAAGATTGCAAGAGGTTTTTTAGATATCTAGATTTTTAGATATCTGCCTCACAGTGCCAGAGACCTGGGTTCAATTCCCGCCTCAGGTGACTGACTGTGTGGAGTTTTCACATTCTCCCCGTGTCTGTGTGGGTTTCCTCCGGGTGCTCCAGTTTCCTCCCACAGTCCAAAAATGTGCAGGTCAGGTGAATTGGCCATGCTAAATCGCCCGTAGTGTTAGGTGAAGGGGTAAACGTAGGGAAATGGGCCTGGGTGGTTTGCGCTTCGGCGGGTCGGTGTGGACTTGTTGGGCCGAAGGGCCTGTTTCCACACTGTAACTAATCTAATCTAATCTAATCTAAGCAGTAAGAGAGAGGCAAGAGTGGACATTGGACCACATTAGAGGGAGAGTAGTGGCCAACACTAAGGAGAAGCATCTGGGGAAGCTGAAAGGTCTGAAGGTGGATAAATCACCTGAACCAGATGGACTACACTCCAGAGTTCTGAAGAAGATAACTGAGGAGATTGTGGAGGTGATCTGTCAGGAATCACTGGAGTCAGGGAGGCTTCCAGAGGACTGGAAAATGGCTAATGTATCACCCCTGTTTAAGAAGGGAAGGAAGAAGAAGACAGGAAATCGTAGGCCTGTTGGCGTGACTTTGGCTGTTGGTTAGATTTTAGAGTCCATTATTAAGGAAGAGATTGCAGAGAACTTAGAAGTGCTTGGTAAATAGGGCTGAGTCAGCATGGCTCCATCAAGTGGAGGTCATGCCGGACATATCTGTTCGAATTCTTTGAGGTGGTAATGAGCAAGTCAGACAAAGGAGAGCCATTGAATTTGATCTGTTTGGAGTTTCAGAAATCCTTTGACAGGGTGCTGCACAGGATGTCACTAAATAAGATAAGAGCCCATGGTGTTAGAAGCAAGGTACTGTCATGGATAGAGGATTAGCAGATTGGGAGAAGGCAGAGAGTGGAGATAAAGAGGTTTTTTTCAGGATGGCAGCTGGTGATTAGTGGAGTTCTGTTAACTCTTCGAAAACTCCTGCAGATTAATTAAACATGATTTCAAATTCAGAAATTTGATGGCATCAGGTTTCAACAGAACTCCAAAGCTGAGTATTTTCTGGCAGCCACACTAAGGTCTGTATGAAAACTTCAATGTCTACATTGGAAATGTAACAATGTGGCATCCTCTTTTTGAATTCATCACAATTAATCCTGTTTGAATCCTGTTGTCTCTCCCCTTACTCTGAAGGAATTACAACATTTAATTTGTATGAAAATGGCCTGTTTCATTATCCTGTGTGAGGGTTTGCATTGCAATTCTTCCTACACTGCCCCACATCACATTGAACAAAGTGTTGATACATTCTGCATTTTATAAATCACAGTAACGCGCCTGTAGAAAGCTTCACACTTCCACCTCTATAACATAATGTGCGCAAACATTTCCCAATGGAAACAGTGCATGTATTGATACAAGATCTTTGTACTCAGTGTGGGAAATGTATCCCTTTCCCAAATGTGAGGAATGGATTAGCTTCGGGAGATATTCCTGTTTTGGGATGTTCTCAGAATTCACTCAGAACATTTGAGTCAATGTTTGTGTTATTTTTCATGCAAAGCAGGTATCTGTTGACAGTAAATATTTTTC
This sequence comes from Chiloscyllium punctatum, assembly GCF_047496795.1. Taxonomy (NCBI): domain Eukaryota; kingdom Metazoa; phylum Chordata; class Chondrichthyes; order Orectolobiformes; family Hemiscylliidae; genus Chiloscyllium; species Chiloscyllium punctatum. Next base: position 642,601 of record NC_092765.1, on the reverse strand, counting down.
CTGAGAGATGTAAGAGGTAACAAGGGTCTCCTTCAACACCACCTGCACTGTGAAGGGTTTCTCTTTTGAATTTGGCCTTGTTTTTATTGTCAATTTCACAAAACATGAGCATTAAAAACATAATCAATAATGTGGGTAGCACAGTGGCTCAGTGGATAATACTGCTGCCTCACAGCGCCAAGGACCTAGGTTCGATTCCAGCCTCAGGCGACTGTCTGTGTGGAGTTTGCATGTTCTCTCTGTGTCTGCGTGGGTTTCCTCCGGGTGTTCCAGTTTCCTCCTATAGTCCAAAGATTAGGTGAATTGACCATGTTAAATTACCATGTTAAGTAGTGTTCAGGGATATTAGGTTAGGTGCATTTGTGAGGGGTAAAATATAGAATAGTAGGGGAATAGTTTGGGTAGGTCCCTCTTTGGAGGGTCGGTGTGGACTTATTGGGCCGAAGAGCCTGTTTCCACACTGTAGGGATTCTATGAAAAAAAAACAAAAACAGCAAATCAAGTAAGGTGGTCCTGAAAACCAGAAGGAACAGGATCGATAACAAAATAAGAACGTGAAACATAAGAATTAGGAGCTAGAGGAGACCATTCAGCCCCTCAAGCCTGTTCTGTCATTTAACATGATCATTGCTGATCTCATCTCGGCATTTCACTTTCCTGCCCACTCTCTATTCAACCCATTACTAATTAAAAATCTGTTTACCTTCTCCTTAAATTTACTCAATGTCCTGGAATCTACAACACTCTGGGGGAGTGAATTCCACAGATTCACAATCTTTTGAAAGTAGTAATTTCTCCACATCTCCGTTTTAAATTTGCTAGCACTTATCCTAAAACTGTGACCACTCCCTCTAGATTGTCCCACAGGAGAAAATATAGCAAAATAAAGCCTCATAATAATGATGCGTTGTTAACACGAAGACTTGCTAAAATCTAATAGATCACCCAAAATGTCAGCACCAGCAGTAACCTATAGATACAAATAAAAATATCTTCTGTCTGTCCATGGGGACCTGACCATGGGGTGAGCAATGGGTGTGGCAGCAGGGATATCCCATGTGGAAGGGAGGCCCACTGAGGGAGGGACCCCTCCATTCTACTTGAGCCCTGAGCATCTGTTCCCTTGCCCCTGCCTTAATCTGAGGCCATGGAACACACCTCTTACATTGGCTGCAGATAGGGACCTTATCTACAGCCAATTAATACTTCACACAATAAACGATGCATGTGGGGCTGCTGTGACCACTGGGCCAGTGTTTCCCACCAACTCTTTGGGCGATTTGGTAGGAAACCCTGTCATCTAAAAAGTCCAGCCTAATTTTCAACAAAACTGAAAATGCAGGGGGTGACACTGAAAGTGTACAATGTGATCTCACAGAAACAGAGATGATGGAAATAGATTAGATTACTTACAGTGTGGAAACAGGCCCTTCGGCCCAACAAGTCCACACCGCCCCGCCAAAGCGTAACCCACCCATACCCCTACATCTACATCTACCCCTTACCTAACACTACGGGCAATTTAGCATGACCAATTCACCTGACCTGCACATCTTTGGACTGTGGGAGGAAACCGGAGCACCCGGAGGAAACCCACACAGACACGGGGAGAATGTGCAAACTCCACACAGACAGTCGCCTGAGGCGGGAATTGAACCCGGGTCTCTGGTGCTGTGAGGCAGCAGTGCTAACCACTGTGCCACCGTGCCGCCCATAATAGGTTTAGATGTAAACCTTGATCCTGAGTATTTTGGAATCGTGTTAAGGATATAGAAAAATATTAGTACAAATATACAACAGGAAATATTGAAATTAAATTAGAGTTAGGTTCAATTGTGAAAATAATATTTCTTGATAATAATGTTTGAGTACAATAATTGAGTGTGAATTTAAGTGTTTGTGTTTCATATGTGTGGGATTAAAATTATTATTAATGTAGTGCTAGAGAAAATAATTCAATGAATTGTTGAATGTAATCTGTCAAATGTAAGAAATACTTAAACTATTTGTCAGCAATATTTTTATGGTCTGGTTTTCAGCTTTAGTATCAATTTCATTCAGTTTATCTTCCCAGAGGGTAAATATCTCAGCTAATTACTTCATTAGAAAAGTTTTAAATCTTATTTTACAAACCTTATTTATAACTTCTGTTCCTTTACTTTCTGGGTATAAGACAAGGAACCCATTTTGTACCTATACTAACCAACATATACATGCAGTTACACACATTTACCCTTAATATTGAACAACAACTTCCAAACCTGGTCTGTGAGGATTCAGTGTGACAGCTTTGATGCATTCAGTATTAAAAGTATCAGACTATGTGTTATTGGGCAGGATGCTTGGAACCCTCTTGGTTCCGAAAATCTAAGGCATAAAACCCACAAGATACAGTCATTGGTGAGTAATTATTAGCTCTGTTTCTCTCTGCAGACACTGCCTGACCATTACAGCATTTTTTGTATTCATTTCCAGTATCCTCAGCAATTTGCTTTTGTCTTAAGGTAGAAAACTTTAATTGGGAAATGAATTTAAATTTTGGTGCTCCAAAGTAAAACACTTTGCAAAACATTACCAGCATCATCAAGGTCCAGCACTTTGCCAATGGCTAATATTTTATTCATTAATTGTGATAACCTCTTAAATATAATCATTCCACCCAAGTCAACAGGCACTGCCTAATCATGTGGTGTGTGAATCAGCAATACATAAGAGTGGAGCATTAAATAAATGCCAGAAGATCACATTTACACTGAGCAAGTAACAACATCTGAAAAGAAGATTAAGTATTTTGACACAGCAAACTTTTAGGAACTTTCCAAAAACGAGAAGCAGCGGAAACACAATTGGTAATTTCCCCATAGATTGACGGGTTTTGGTGATGAAGTTTAAAGCTGTTAGCCTCATGGTGGTACAGGGGCACTTCAACCGTATAATCATGGAGTCGAGCAGAGAGACAAAAGCAGACTCTGAGCAGGAAGGGAGCTCTGTATTGTGGCTTCACAATGATTCCCACTCAGACCAGTATGTTCCCTCAGTAATCAGCAAACTAGAAAAGGACTAATTTTAACTAGGAAATGCTAACTGTATTGTTGAAAGTTTTTACAGAACAAGCCAGAAAATATATTTTTTTTAAAAAACAGACCTGTTTTAAAAGAAAAAAGTAAATTATAAATCCTCTTTTACAGAAAAAAGACCATTTAGCTCTTGTGTCATTCGAGTTAGGTCCTTCAACTAATATCTCTTTTTCTAATGTCTGGACTGTCAAATAACTTCCATTAGCAACAAAGGAAACACAATATGCCCCACAGCAAATTGCTAGGGCAACTGTAATCAAAAAGTTTAACACCATACAGTCTATTTGATTGGCACCTCCACCACCTTTACCTTCCACTTTACCAATGCTCAGTGTGTGCCATTGACAAGATGCAGAAATTCCCCAAGACTCCTTAAACAGCACCTTCTAAACCCATGACCACTACCGTCTACAAGCACAAGGGCAACAGATACATAGGAACACCACCAAGTTCCCATCCAAGCCACTCACTATTCTGACTTGGAAAGAGTCATTTCACCTCAAAACATTAACTTTGTTTCTCGCTATGATGTGGAGGTGCTGGTGTTGGACTGGGGTGGACAAAGTTAAAAATTACACAACACCAGGTTATAGTCCAACAAGTTTAATTGGAAGTACAAGCTTTCAGAGCACTGCTCCTTTGTCAGGACTCCTATGATCCTGCCCCACTAGCTACCTAACGAAGAAGCAGTGCTCTGAAAGCTAGTGCTTCCAAATAAAGCTGTTGGACCATAACCTGGTGTTGTGTGATTTTTAACTCTGTTTCTCTCTACGCAGAGGCTGCAAGAGGACAACCTGAAGTAATTACAAAAACAGAAATTGGACCCAAAACATTAACTCCACAGACGCTGCCAAACCTGAACTTTTCCAGTAATTTCTGTTTTTATTTCTGATTTCCAGCATCTGCAGTTCTTTTGGTTTTTCTGAAGTAGTTGTTTTGCTGCCATCTAGTGCTATGAAAAGGTACAGCTCTGCAGAGAGACAAAGGACAGAACACACCAGATGGCCTCCTTCTTTCGAGACCGCAATTTCCCTTCCCACGTGGTTAAAGATGCCCTTCAATGCATCTCGTCCACATCCCGCACCTCCGCCCTCAGACCCCAACCATCCAACCATAACAAGGACAGAACACCCCTGGTGCTCACCTTCCACCCTACCAACCTTTGCATTAACCACATCATCCACTGACATTTCCGCCACCTCCAAACGGACCCCACCACCAGGGATATATTTCCCTCTCCACCCCTTTCCGCAAAGACTGTTCCCTCCGTGACTACATGGTCAGGTCCACGCCCCCCTACAACCCACCCTCCCATCCTGGCACCTTCTCCTGCCACCACAGGAATTGCAAAACCTGTGCCCACACCTTCCCCTCCCCGCTCCCCCCACCTCCATCCAAGGTCCTAAAGGAGCCTTCCACATCCATCAAAATTTTACCTACACATCCACCAATATCATTTATTGTATCCATTGCTCTCAACACGGTCTCCTCTACGTTGGGGAGACTGGACGCCTCCTAGCAGAGCACTTTAGGAAACGTCTCTGGGACACTCACACCAATCAACCAAACCGCCCTGTGGCCCAACATTTCAACTCCCCCTCCCACTCAGCCGAGGACATGGAGGTCCTGGGCCTCCTTCACTGCCGCTTCTTCACTACCCGACACCTGGAGGAAGAATGCCTCATCTTCCACCTCGGAACACTTCAACCCTAGGGCATCAATGTGGACTCCACCAGTTTCCTCAGTTCCCCTTCCCCCACCTCACCCCAGCTCAGCACTGTCCCCATGACCTGTCCTACCTGCATATCTTCCCTTCCACCTATTCACTCCACCCTCCTCTCTGACCTATCACCTTCATCCCCACCTCATTCACCCACTATACTCTTTGCTACCTTATTAGTGGTGCTGGAAGAGCACAGCAGTTCAGGCAGCATCCAAAGAGCAGCGAAATCGACGTTTCGGGCAAAAGCCCTTCATCAGGAATATTCCTGATGAAGGGCTTTTGCCCGAAACGTCGATTTCGCTGCTCGTTGGATGCTGCCTGAACTGCTGTGCTCTTCCAGCACCACTAATCTAGTATTTGGTTTTCAGCATCTGCAGTCATTGTTTTTACCTCTTTGCTACCTTACCCCACCCTCCTCTCTGACCTATCACCTTCATCCCCACCCCCACTCACCTATTGTACTCTATGCTATTTTCTCTCCACCCCCACCCACCTCTCATTTATCTCTCCACCCTTCAGGCACTCTGCCTCTATTCCTGATGAAGGACTTTTGCCCGAAACGTCGATTTTCCAGCTCTTCGGATGCTGCCTGAACTGCTGTGCTTTTCCAGCGCCACTCTAATCCAGAGAGACAAAGGATAAAATCTCCCAGAATTTCCTCTAAGACAGTTTCACCCAAATTGAAGTATTGTAGTTCACGTGTTCAGTGCTCGGAAGTTCTGGCATTTACTTCCACATTTATGTAAATTAAAATTTCTTGATGTCCATTTGTGTGCATGTTTTGGCCTCCACTCTAGGGATGAAGTTAGAAATCACACACCAGGTTATAGTCCAACAGGTTTATTAGGAAGGTGAAAGTGGGAATTGTAGATGCTGGAGATTAGAGTTGTGAGTGTGGTGCTGGAAAAGCACAACAGGTCAGGCAGCATCCAAGGAGCAGGAGAATTGGCATTTCAGGTGAAAGCCTTTCATCAGGAATGAGGCTGTGAGCCGAGGGGGTGATGAGATAAATGGGGGTGGCGGGGTGGAAGGTAGCTGAGACTGCAATAGGTGGATGAAGGTGGGGTTAATGGTGATAGGTCAGAGAGGAGAGTGGAGCAGATAGGTGGGAAGGGAGATGGACAGGTAGGACAGGTCATGAGGGTGGAGCCGAGTTGGAAGGTTGTATCTGGGATAAGGTGGAGGAGGGAAAATGAGGAAACTGATGAAATCCAAATTGATGCTGTGGGGTTGGAGGGTCCAAGGCAGAAGATGAGGTGTTCTTCCTCCAGGTATCGGTTGGTTAGGGAATAGCAAAGAAGGAGGCCCAGGACCTGCATGTCCTTGGTGGTGTGGCAAGGAGAGTTGAGGTGTTCAGCAACGGGGCAGTGGGGTTGGTTGGTGTGGGTGTCCCAGAATTGTTCTCTCTAGCGCTCTATGAGTAGGTGCCCTGGCTCCCCAATGTAGAGACGACCACACTGGGAGCCACGGATACAGGAAATGACATGTGTGGAAGTGCATGTAAAACTTGGACGTGGAAGGTTCCTTTGGGGCCTTGGACGAAGATGAGGGGGCAGGTGTAGACACAGGTTTTGCAATTCCTGCGGTGGCAGGGGAAGGTGCCGGGAGGGGATGGTGGGTTGGTGGGGGGGTGTGGAGCTGACGAGGGAATCGCAGAGGGAATGCTCTTTATGGAAAGCGGATAGGGGTGGGGAGGGAAATATATTTCTGGTAGTGGCGTCCATTTGTAGGTCGCAGAAGATGTCATTTGGCGTCATCTGCAAACTTACTAACTACACCGCCTATGCTTTTATCCAAATCATTTATATAAATGATGAAAAGTAGTGGACGAAAAGCACTGATCCTTGTGGCACTCCACTGGTCACAGGCCTCCAGTCTGAAAAACAATCCTCTACCACCACCCTCTGTCTTCCATCTTTGAGTCAGTTCTGTATCCAAATGGCTAGTTCTCTCTGTATTCCATGAGATCTAACCTTGCTAATCAGTCTCCCATGGGGAACCTTGTCGAACGCCTTACTGAAGTCCATATAGGTTACATCTACCGCTCTGCCCTCATCAATTCTCTTTGTTACTTTTTCCAAAAAACTCGATCAAGCTCGTGAGACATGATTTCCCATGCATAAAGCCATGTTGACTATCACTAATCAGTCCTTGCCTTTCCAAATACGTGTAAATTCTGTCCCTCATGATTCCCTCCAACACCTTGCCCACCACCGACATCAGGTTCACTGGTCTATAGTTCCCTGGCTTGTCCTAACCCCCCTTCTTAAACAGTGGCACCACATTAGCCAACCTCCAGTCTTCCGGCACCTCACCTGTAACTCTCAATGATACAAATATCTCAGCAAGAGGCCCAGCAATCACTTCTCTAGCTTCACACAGAGTTCTAGGGTACACCTGATCAGGTCCTGGAGATTTATCCACCTTTATGCATTTCAAGACATCCAGCACTTCCTCCTCTGTAATATGGACATTTTTCAAGATGTCATCATCTACTTCCCCACCTTTTATATCCTGCATTTCCTTCTCCACAGTAAACACTGATGCAAAATATTCATTTAGTGTCTCCCCCATCTCCTGCATCTCCACACAAAAGGCCGCCTTGCTAATCTTTGAGGGACCCTATTCGCTCCTTCAGTTACCCTTTTGCCCTTAATTTGTAAAAACCCTTTGGATTCTCCTTAATTCTATTTGCCAAAGCTATCTCATGTCCCCTTTTTGCCCTCCTGATTTCCCTCTTAAGGATACTCCTACTTCCTTTATACTCTTCTAAGGATTCACTCGATCTATGCTGTCTATACCTGACATATGCTTCCTTCTTTTTCTCAACCAAACCCTCAATTTCTTTCGTCATCCAGCATTCCCTATACCTACCAGCCTTTCCTTTCACCCTGACAGGAATATACTTTCTCTGGACTCTCGTTATCTCATTTCTAAAGGCTTCCCATTTTCCAGCCGTCCCTTTACCTGTGAACATCTGCCTCCAATCAGCTTTTGACAGTCCTTGCCTAATACCATCAAAATTAGCCTTCCTCCAATTTAGAACTTCAACTGTTAGATCTGGTCTAGGCTTTTCCATCACTATTTTAACACTAATAGACTTATGGTCACTGGCCCCAAAGTGCTCCCCCACTGACCCCTCAGTCACCTGCCCTGTCTTACTTCCCAAGAATAGGTCAAGTTTTGCACCTTCTCTAGTAGGTACATCCACATCCTGAATCAGAAAATGTTCTCATACACACTTAACAAATTCCTGTCCATCTAAACTCTTAACACTATGGCAGTCCCAGTCTATGTTTGGAAAGTTAAATCCCTACCATAACAAGCCTATTATTCTTCCAGACAACTGAGATCTCCTCACAAATTTGTTTCTCAATTTCCCTCTGACTATTAGGGGGTCTAAAATACAATCCCAATAAGGTGATCATCCCATTCTTATTTCTCAGTTCCACCCAAATATCTTCCCTGGATGTATTTCCGGTAATATCCTCCCTCAGCACAGCTGTAATGTTATCCCTTATCAAAAATGCCACTGCCCCTCCTCTCTTACCTCCCTTTCTATCCCTCCTGTAGCATTTATATCTGGAACATTAAGCTGCCAGTCCTGCCCATCCCTGAGCCACATTTCTGTCATTGCTATGATATCTCAGTACCATGTTCCTAACCATGCCCTGAGTTCATCTGCCTTCCCTGTTATGCCCCTTTCATTTAAATAAACCCAGTCCTACCTTGTTCTCTGGTTTGTCCCTGCCTTCCTCTACTGTTTGACCCACCTTTGTTCTCAACTGTACCAGTCTCAGATTGATTTCTTTCCTCACTATCTCCCTGGGTTCCCACCCACTGATACCCCCCACCCCTACCCCCAACCCCTGCACCCCACAACCTTACCAGTTTAAATCCTCCCGAGCAGCGCTCGCAAATCTCCCTGCCAGTATATGATTAGATTAGATTAGATTCCCTACAGTGTGGAAATAGGCCCTTTGGCCCAACCAGTCCACACCGACCCTCCAAAGAGTAACCCACCCAGACCCATTTCTCTCTGACTAATGTATCCAGCATTATGGGCAATTGAGACTGGCCAATTCACCTCAGCTATAAATCTTTGGACTGTGGGAGGAAACCAGAGCTCCCGGAGGAAACCCACATAGACACGGGGAGAATGGGCAAACTCCACACAGACAGTCACCTGAGTCTAGAATTGAACCTGGGACCCTGGTGCTTTAGGCAGCAGTGCTATCCACTGAGCCACCGTGCTGCCCAAATTAGTCCCCTTCCAATTTAGGTGCAATGCATCCTTCCTTGTACAGGTCACTTCTGTCCCAAAAGAGATTCCAATGATCCAAAAATGTGAATCCTTCTCCCATACATCAACTCCTCAGACATGCATTCATTTGCTCTATCCTACTATCCCTGCTCTCACTAGCTTGTAGCACTGGGAGTAATCCAGATATTACTATTCTTGAGGACCTCCTTTTTAAACTCCTGCCTAACTCTCAATCTCCCTTCAGAATCTCAACCTTTCCCCTTCCTATATCGTTGGTTCCAATGTGAACAATGACCTCTTGCTGGCTCTTCTCCCCCTTGAGAACATTCTGCACCCTCTCTGAGACATCCTTGATCCTGGCACCAGGGAAACAACACACCATTCTGCTTTTTCTCTGCTGGCCACAGAAACGTCTGTCTGTACCTCAGACTAGAGACTCCCCTAACATAATTGATCTCTTGGAACCCAAAGTACTCCTCTTTGCATTAGAGCCAGTCTCAATACCAGAAACTTGGCTGTTCATGCTACGTTCCCCTGAGAATTCATCACTCCTACATTTTCCAAAACAGCATACTTATTTGAAATGGGGATAGCCACAGAAGACTCCTGTACTAACTGCCTACCTCTCTTACCTTTCCTGGAGTTAACCCATCTATGTGACTGTATCTGAGACTCCTCCTCTCTTCCTGTAACTGCCATCATCACATCCCCTTGCTCTTGTAAATTCCTCATTGCCTCAAACTGTCTCTGAATCCAATCCATTCGATCTGATAGGATTCACAACCAATGGTGTTTCCTGCAGATATAATCGTCAGAAACCTGTAAACTCTCTCTAAACTCCCACATCCGACAAGAAGAGCATATCACTCTACTAAGGGCCAATTTTGCTTCTTTCAATCTACAGAAATTAGCACTATTTTATTCTTCTACAAAACACTGCCCCAGGTTAAATTAATATGTATGGCTTATATATTAAGTTTAATCAAGAGACATAACTCAATAAAACATATAATCAAGAAAGAACCCACTCTACTCACTACTGCAGGCTTACTGTAAGTCCACGCTTAAAATATCCACTTATCTGTTTCTGTGCTGTGACCTCTCCCAAACAGGTTCCTCCAAAATTAGTTGTGAATTTCACTGTTGTTCATTTTCCCAGACGCACTCCAATGTCCAGCGATACATGAATTCAAACAACAAAGGCAGTAACTGTGCAGGTTCACTGCTCTGTCAGTTAGCAGTGTGGGTTTCTCTCTCTCTATCTTGCACAAACCTCACCATGTTCTGCCTTTGTCTGTTCCTCTCACTTTTAAAATTGCTGTTGTTGTGACTTTTTTTTCTCCAAAGTTCCAAAACAATGCAACAGTATATGAAACAGTAATTGCTGCTCCTGGAATTCGAGGAAATCATCTCCAACATCTAAAATACCTCAAAAAAAAAGCAGCTCTAACAGCCAGAAATTTTTCCCGTCCTCCGTCTTGGACTACCCAGAATAATTATTCTCTGTTATACCTTAAGAAATAAAATTGTTAATTTTTGCTTTAAATAGCTTTTGGCTTCTTGAATTTTCACAGATTACTGCATGGGATAAATCTTTTCTGTGTTGCTGGTTTAAATTAAGCAGGATGGTTGACCCTGTGTCATAACAATGCACACCACATCAACCACTTTACCCTCATCTACCTGTTTGGTCACCTTCTCAAAGAACTCAATAAGGTTTGTGAGGCACGACCTAGCCTTCACAAAACCGTGCTGACTATCCCTAATAAACTTATTCCTCTCTAGATAATGATAAATCCTATCTCTTATAACCTTTTCCAACACTTCACGCACAACCCAAGTAAGGCACTCATAATTACAAGGGTTATGTCTATTCCCCTTCTTGAACAAGGGGACAACATTTGCTATCCTCCAGTCTTGTGGTACCATTCCTGTACACAATGACAGCATAAAAATCAAAGCCAAAGGCTTGGCAATCTCCTCCCTGGCTTCCTAGAGAATCCTAGGATAAATCCCATCTGACCCAGAGGATTTATCTATTTTCACACTTTCCATAATTTCTAATGCCTTCTCCTTGTGAACCTGAATCCAAACTAGTCTTGCAGCCTGTTTCTCAGTATTGCCCTTGACAACATTGTCTTTTTCCAGTGTGAATACTGAAGAAAAATATTTATTTAGCGCTCCCCATCTCCCCTGACTCCTCGCACAACTTCCCATTACGCTCCTTGATTGGCCCTAATCTTACTCTAGCCAAGTCTAATAATAGGTGTCATCTCAGCTCTGACCATGCATTGAGAGAGAGAGAGAGAGAGAGAGACTTCACCAAGGCCCTGTATAACTTCAGCAAGACATCCTTATTCATTTACTCCAATCCTCTCGCTATGAAGGCCAGCGTGCCATTAGCTTTCCTCCCTGCCTGCTGCACCTGCATGCCAACCTTCAGCGACTGTTCCACCATGACACCCAGATCGTGTTGGACCTCACTTTTTCCTAACTTCCACCATTCAGATAATAATCTGCCTTCCTGGTTTTGCAACCAAAAGTGGATAACTTCACATTTATCCACATTATATTTGCAATTTTTTTCACATTCAGCCAGTCTGTTACTCTGCAGCCTCTTAGCATCCTGCTCACAACACACATGGTCGCCCAGCTTAGAAAATCTACAAATTTGGAGATATTGCATTCAATTCCTTCATCCAAATCGTTAATGTATATTATGAACAGCTGGAGCCCAGCACTGAACCCTGTGGTACCCGACTCTTCACTTCCTGCCACTCTGAAAAGGACCTTTTTATTCCAAATCTCTGCTTCCTGGTCTGCCAACCTGTTCTCTATCTATGATAATACATGATCTCCAATACCATAAGCTTTAATTTCCTTTACTAATGCCTTGTGTGGAACCTTGTCAAAAGCCTTTGCAAAGTCCAGATACACAATGATGGTGGCATGGTGGCTCAGTGGTTAGCACTGCTGCCTCACGGTGCCAGGGTCCCAGGATCCATTTCAGCCTCAGGCAACTGTCTGTGTGGAGTTTGCACATTCTCACCGTATCTGCGTGGGTTTCCTCCCACAGTCCAAAGATGTGTAGTTAGGTGAACTGGCCAGGCTAAATTTCCCAAAGTGTTCAGGGATGTGTAGATTAGGTGAATTAGTCAGGGGTAAATGTAAAAGTAATATGTAGGGGAGTGGGTCTGGATGGGATACTCTTCAGAGGGTCAGTGTGGACTTGTTCAGCCAAATGGCCAGTTTCCACACTGTAGGGATTCTATGACAACATCTACTGCTTCACCCTTGTCCATTTTACTGGTCACATAGAATCCATAGAATCCATAAAATCCATAGAGTCTCTAAAGTGTGGAAACAGGCCATTCAGCCCAACAGATCCACACCGACTCTCCAAAGAGCAAGCCACCCAAAATCACTCCCCTACCCTATTCCTGTAACCTTGCATTTTCCATGGCTAATCCACCTAACCTAGACATCCTGCACACTATGGGCAATTTAGCATGGCCAATCCATCTAACCTGCACATCCTCAAAAAATTCCAGAGGAACATGTACACAATAAACACAATCCGCCAATTCCTTAGAAACAAACCCAAACATGCAGACACAATGCTACCAAAAACTATAGCCACATTACTTTACATCAAAGACATATCAGAAATTACTTCCAGACTACTCAGATTCCTTGGCATCGTGGTAGCCCACAAACCTACAAACATTTAAACAGCGACTAATGAACCTAAAGAATCCATTAGATACCACCAGTAAAACTAACATCATTGAACTAATTCACTGATGTTACCTAGGCATGGTGACAAAAGGTCTGAAAACAAACCTTCCAGCTCAGAGAACTAACTTACATATGCATCAAAAATAGGTATTAATTTAGTTTTTTTTATATTCAGAGGGGCTGTTACACACAACTGAATTTTTGTTTTCCTATCACCAAATCACCCGCGGTTGTTTCGCCAGGTTTTATCATCATAGCAAGCAAGCAGGATCAATTACTTCATAATTGCAATTATGCTTTCTCACAACTGAACTATTCAACAAATTTATTTTTATTAAAACAGTAGATAAATAGCTAAAATATAAAAATACTTCCAGAATTATTCAAAAAAGTAAAACAAAAATTGCTTGACTTCTGTTATTTGCTGCTGTCATAATAATAGACTAGTTCTTTAAACTAATGCAGCAGGGGGATCGGAACCGGAATTGTAGTTCCAGTGTACAGGAGGTTGAGGGTAGTGAGGTCAGGGATACAAGGTCGCGAGAGAGCACCAACAATCAGGATGTTGGTTTGAAATGAGTGTACTTCAAAGCCAGGAGCATCCGGAGCAAGGTGGGTGAACCTGCAGCATGGGTTGGTACCTGGGATTTTAATATTGTGGCCATTTGAGAGACATGGGTAGAAGAGGGACCGGAATGGCTTATGTGGATTCCTGGATTTAGACTTGTCAGCAAGAACAGAGAAGATGGTAAAAGTTGCGGGTGGTTGGGGGGGGTGGTGGTGGCATTGTTATTCAAGGATAGTATTACAGTAGCTGAGATAACATTTGAGGACTCATCCACTGAGGTAGTTTGGGCTGAGGTTAGAAACACGAAAGGAGAGGTCACCCTGTTGGGAGCTTTCTATCGGCCTCCGAATTGTTCCAGGGATGTGGAGGAAAGGATAGCAAAGATGATTCTTGACAGGAGCAAGAGGAACAAGGTAATTGTTTTGGGGGACTTTAACTTCCCCAATATTGACTGGGAGTACTATAGTTCAAGTGGTTTAGATGGGTCAGTTTTTGTTCAATACGTGCAGGAGGGTTTTCTGACACAGTACATAGACAGGCCAACAAGGGGCGATGCCATATTGGATTTGGTACTGGGGAATGAACCTGGCCAGGTGTTAGATTTGGAGGTAGGAGAGCAATTTGGCGATTGTGACCATAACTCAGTTATGTTTACAATAGCAATGGGCAAAGATAGGTATATACTGCAAGGAAAGAGGTATAACTAGGGGAAAGGCAATTACGATGCAATTAGTCAAGATTTAGGATGCATTGTATGGGGAAGGAAACTGCAGGGGACAGACACACTTGAAATGTGGAGCTTATTCAAGGAACAGCTACTGTGGGTCCTTGATAAGTATATACTACCAGGCAGGGAGGTAGTTGCTGAGAGAGGGAGCCATGGTTTACTGAAGAGGTTGAAGCTCTTGTCAAGAGAAGAAGGCGGCTTATGTGAGGATGAGGTGTGAAGGCTCAGTTTAGGGGGCTTGAGAGTTATGTTAGCCAGAAAAGATCTAAAGAGAGGGTTAAGAAGAATCAGGAAGGTCCTTGAGAAGTTGTTGGCAGATAGGATCAAGGAAAACTGAAAGGCCTTCTATAGGTCAATCAGGAACAAAAGAATAACTAGAGTAAGATAAGGGCCAATTGAAGATAGTCATGGAAAGTTGCATGTGGAATCTGAGGACATAGGGGAAAATTTTCATCAGTATTCACATTGGAAAGGACAATGTTAGTGAGAATATGGAGATACAGGCTACAAGATTATATGGGATTGAGATTGACAAAGAAAAGGTTTTGGCAATTTTGGAAGATCTGAAAAATAGATCAGACCCCTGTTCGGATGGGATTTATCCTCAGATCCTCTGGGAAGTCGGGAAGGAGATTGCAGAGCCTTTGGCTTCGATTTTTATGTCATCATCGTTGACAGGAGTAGTGCCAGAAGACTGGAGGATAGTAAACGTTGTTCCTTTGTTTAAGAAGGGGAGTCGGGATAACCCTGGTAATTATAGGCCAGTGAGCCTTACTTCAGTTGTGGGTAAGGTGTTGGAAAAGATTGTAAAGGTTTTGTGAAGGGTAGGTCGTGCCTCACTAACATTATTGAGTTCTTTGAGAAGGTAACAAAACAGGTGGGTGAGGGCAAAACAGTTGATATTGTGTATGTGAATTTCAGTAAGGAGTTTGCGAAGGTTCCACACAGTAGGCTATTGCACAAAATATGGAGTTTTGGGATTGAAGGTAAATTAGCAATTTGGATCAGAAATTAGCTAGCTGAAAGAAGACAGAGGGTGGTAATTGATGGGAATTTTAGGTTTTGGAGGTGATTTCCTCAAATTCCAGGAGCAGCAATTACTGTTTTATATGCTGTTGCATTGTTCTGGAACTTTGGAAAAAGAAAGTTATAACAACAGCAGTTTAAAAGGGAGAAGAGCAGACAAAGGAAGCACATGGTGAGGACAGTGCAAGAGAGAGAGAGAGAGAGAGAGCCTGCACAGTTACCGCCTTTGCTGTTTTTGACTTCATGTATCGCTGGAGATCGGAGTGCACCTGGGAAAATTAACAAAGAGAAATTCACAACCAATCTTGGAGGAACTGTTGGGAAAAGTTCACAGCACAGAATCAGATACATTAATTGTTGTTTTAAGTCTGTCCAAGAGAAAGGCTGCAATAGTGAGTACGGTGGATTCTTTCTTGATTATATATTTTTGGAGATAAGTCTATTGATTAAACTTAAAATATAAGCCATAACTATTAATTTAATCTGGGGCAGTGTTTGTAGAGGAATAAGACGGTGTTATTTTCTGGGTCTGTGGATTGTGAAGGAGCAAAAAATGGCCTTTGCAGTGATATGTACTTCTTGTCAGATGTGGGAGTTTAAACAGAGTTTAAGGGTTACTGCGGATTATATCTGCCATAAATGCTGTTGGATGCGAATCTTATCAGATCGAGTGGATCAGTTGGAGAGACAGATAGAAGCGATGAGGAATTTGCAACAGCAACAGTACATGATGGATGGCAGTTATAGGAAGGGGGGGTGGGGGGGGGGGGGTCAGTCTCAGATACAGTCACATAGATGGGTTAACTCCATGAAGGGTAAGAGAGGTAGGCAGCTAGTGGAGGAGTCTTTTGTGGCTATACCCATTTCAAACAGGTATGCTGTTTTGGAAAATGTAGGGGGTGATGGATTCTCAGGGGAACGTAGCACGAACAGTCAAGTTTCTGGTATTGATACTGGCTCTAATGCAACAAGGGGTACGTCGGCTTCCAAGAGATCAATTGTGTTAGGGGATTCTGTAGTCCGCGGTACAGACAGACGTTTCTGTGGCCAGCAGAGAAAAAGCAGAATGGGGTGTTGTTTCCCTGGTGCCAGGATCAAGGATGTCTCAGAGAGGGTGCAGAATGTTCTCACGGGGGAGAGGGGCCAGCAAGAGGTCATTGTTCACATCGGAACCAATGGCATAAGAAGGGAAAAGGTACAGATTCTGAAGGGAGAATACAGAGTTAGGCAGAAATTTAAAAAGGAGGTCCACAAGGGTAGTAATATCTGGATTACTCCCAGTGCTACGAGCTAGTGAGGGCAGGAATAGGTGGATAGAGCAGATGAATGCATGGCTGAGGAGCTGGTGTATGGGAGAAGGATTCACATTTTTGGACCATTGGAATCTTTTTTGGGGTAGAAGTGACCTGTACAAGGAGGACGGATTGCACCTAAATTGGAAGGGGACTAATATACTGGCAGGGAGATTTGCCAGAACTGTTTGGGAGGTTTTAAACTAGTAAGGTGGGGGGGTGGGACCCAGGGAGATAGTGAGGAAAGAGATCAATCTGAGACGGGTACAGAGTCAAACAGTCAGGGCAGGCAGGGACAAGGTAGGACTAATAAATTAAACTGCATTTATTTCAATGCAAGGGGCCTAACAGGGAAGGCAGATGAACTCAGGGCATGGTTAGGAATATGGAAGTGGGATATCATAACAATTACAGAAACATGGCTCAGGGATGGGCAGGACTGGCAGCTTAATGTTCCAGGATACAAAGACCACAGGAAGGATAGAAAGGGAGGCAAGAGAGGAGGGGCAAGTGGCATTTTTGATAAGGGATAGCATCACAGCTGTGCTGACGGAGGATATTCCCGGAAATACATCCAGGGAAGTTATTTGGGTGGAACTGAGAAATGAGAAAGGATGATCATCTTATTGGGATTGTATTATAGACCCCCTAATAGTCAGAGGGAAATTGACAAACAAACTTGTAAGGAGATCTCAGCAATCTGCAAGAATAATACGGTGGTTATGGTAGGGGATTTTAACTTTTCAAACATCAACTGGGATGCCAGTGTTAAAGGTTTAGATGGAGAGGAATTTAAGTGCATACAAGACAATTTTCTGATTCAGTTTGTGGATGTACCTACTAGAGAAGGTGCAAAACTTGACCTACTCTTGGGAAATAAGGCAGGGCAGGTGACTGAGGTGTCAGTCAGGGAGCACTTTGGGGCCAGTGACATAATTCTATTTGTTTTAAAATAGTGATGGAAAGGGATAGACCAGATCTAAAAGTTGAAGTTCTAAATTGGAGAAAGGCCAATTTTGATTGTATTAGGCAAGAACTTTTGAAAGCTGATTGGAGGCAGATGTTCGCAGGTAAAGGGACGGCTGGAAAATGGGAATGAGATAACAAGAATCCAGAGAACGTATATTCCTGTCAGGGTGAAAGGGAAGGCTGGTAGGTATAGGGAATGCTGGATGATTAAAGAAATTGAGGGTTTGGTTAAGAAAAAGAAGGAAGCATATGTCAGGTATAGACAGGATAGATCGAGTGAATCCTTAGAAGCGTATAAAGGCAGTAGGAGTACATTTAAGAGGGAAATCAGGAGAGCAAAAAGGGGACATGAGATAGGTCTGACAAATAGAATTAAGGAGAATCCAAAGGGTTTTTACAAATATATTAAGGACAAAAGGGTAACTAGGGAGAGAATAGGGCCCCTCAAAGATCAGCAAGGCGGCCTTTGTATAGAGTCACAGAAAATAGGGGAGATACTAAATGAATATTTTGAATCAGTATTTACTGTGGAAAAGGATATGGAAGATATAGACTGTAGGGAAATAGATGGTGACATCTTGCAAAATGTCCAGATTGCAGAGGAAGAAGCGCTGGATGTCTTGAAACGGTTAAAGGTGGATAAATCCCCAGGACCTGATTAGATGTACCCTCGAACTCTGTGGGAAGCTAGAGAAGTGATTGCTGGGCCTCTTGCTGAGATATTTGTTTCATCGATTGTCACAGGTGAGGTGCCGGAAGACTGGAGGTTGGCAAACGTGGTGCCACTGTTTAAGAAGGGCAGCAAAGACAAGCCAGGGAACTATAGACCAGTGAGCCTGACCTCAGTGGTGGGCAAGTTGTTGGAGGGAATCCTGAGGGACAGGATGCACATGTATTTGGAAAAGCAAGGACTGATTCGGGATAGTCAACATGGCTTTGTGTGTGGGAAATCATGTCTCACAAACTTGATTGAGTTTTTTGAAGAAGTAACAAAGAAGATTGATGAGGGCAGAGCAGTAGATGTGATCTTTATGGACTTCAGTAAGGCGTTCAACAAGGTTCTCCATGGGAGACTGATTAGCAAGGTTAGATCTCATGCAATACAGGGAGAACTAACCATTTGGATACAGAACTGGCTCAAAGATAGAAGACAGAGGGTGGTGGTGGTGGAGGGTTGTTTTTCAGACTGGAGGCCTGTGACCAGTGGAATGCCACAAGGATCGGTGCTGGGACCTCTACTTTTTTGTCATTTACATAAATATTTGGATGCGAGCATAAGAGGTACAGTGAGTATGTTTGCAGATGACACCAAAATTGGAGGTGTAGTGGACAGCGAAGAGGGTTACCTCAGATTACAACAGGATCTTGACCAGATGGGCCAATGGGCTGAGAAGTAGCAGATGGAGTTTAATTCAGATAAATGTGAGGTGCTGCATTTTGGGAAAGCAAATCTTAGCAGGACTTATACACTTAACGGTAAGGTCCTAGGGAGTGTTGCTGAACAAAGAGACCTTGGAGTGCAGGTTCATAGCTCCTTGAAAGTGGAGTCACAGGTAGATAGGATAGTGAAGAAGGCGTTTGGTATGCTTTCCTTTATTGGTCAGAGTATTGAGTACAGGAGTTAGGAGGTCATGTTGCAGCTGTACAGGAGATTGATTAGGCCACAGTTGGAATATTGCGTGCAGTTCTAGTCTCCTTCCTATCGGAAAGATGTTGTGAAACTTGAAAGGGTTCAGAAAAGATTTACAAGGATGTTGCCAGGGTTGGAGGATATGAGCTATAGGGAGAGGTTGAACAGGCTTGGGCTGTTTTCCCTGGAGTGTCGGAGGCTGAAGGGTGACCTTATAGAGGTTTATAAAATTATGAGGGGCATGGATAGGATAAATAAACAAAGTCTTTTCCCTGGGATTGGGGAGTCCAGAACTAGAGGGCATAGGTTTAAGGTGAGTGGGGAAAGATATAAAAGAGACCTGGTACGTGTCTGGAATGAGCTGCCAGAGGATGTAGTGGAGGCTGGTACAATTGCAACATTTAAGAGGTATTTGGATGGGTATATGAATAGGAAGGGTTTGGAGGGATATGGGCCGGGTGCTGGCAGGTGGGACTCGATTGGGTTGGGATATCTGGTCGACATGGACAGGTTGGACCGATGGGTCTGCTTCCATGCTGTACATCTCTATGACTCTAAATATTCATCCAGGAGCTGCAAGGATCTGTTTTGTGGCCAATGCTGTTTGTCATTTTTATAAATGATCTGGATGTGGGTGTAGAAGGATGAATTAGTAAATTAAGGTAGGCAGAGTTGTAGATAGTGCCAAAGGATGTTGTGGGTTACAGAAGGACACAGATAAGACGCAGAGCTGGGCTGAGAAGTGGCAAATTGAGTTTAACGCGAAAAAGTGTGAGGTAGTTCACTTCAGAAGAAGTAACAGGAATGCAGAGTACTGGGCTAATGGTAGAATTCTTGGCAGTGTAGATGAACAGAGAGCTCTTGGTGTACAGGTGCATAAATCCCCAGAAGTTGCCACCCAGATTGATAGGTTTGTTAAAAAGGCATATGATGTGTTGGCATTTATTGGTAGGGGGATTGGGTTTTGGAGCCACGAGGTCATGCTTCAGCTGTACAAGACACCGGTAAGGCCGCATGTGGAGTATTGCATGCAGTTCTGGTCACCGCAAGAGAAGGAGGATGTGGAAGCTTTGGAAAGCACAATGGCCCAGTGGTTAGCACTGCTGCCTCATAGTGCCAGTTTCGATTCTAGCCTCGGGTGACTGTCTGTGTGGAGTTTGCACATTCTCCCTGTGTCTGCGTGGGTTTCCTCCGGGTGCTCAGTTTTCCTCTCACAATCCAAAGATGTGCAGATCAGGTAAATTGTCCATGTAGAATTGCCTGCAGTGTTCAGGGATGTGTAGGTTAGGTGCATGAGTCGGAGGAAATGTAGAGTAAATAGATCTGGGTGGGATACTCTTCGAAGGGACAGTGTGGACTTGTTAGGCCAAAGGACCTGTTTCCATACTGTAGGCATTCTAATTCTAATTTGAAAGGGCTCAGAGGAGATTTATTAGGGTGTTGCCTGATATGGAAGGAAGGTCTTACGAGAAAAGGCTGAGGGAGCTGAGGCTGTTTTCATTGGAGAGAAGAAGGTTGAGAGGTGACTTAATTGAGACGTATAAGATAATCAGAGGGTTAGATAGGGTGGATAGTGAGAGCCTTTTTCCTCGGATGGTGAAGCTAACACGAGGGGACATAGCTTTAAATTGAGGGGTGATAGATTTCAGAAAGGTATCGGGGTAGTTTCATTACTCAGAGAGTATTAGGTGTGTGGATGGCCTGCCTGCAACAGTTGTCGACTCGCTGACCTTAACGGTATTTAAATGGGTATTGGACATTCATATGGATAATAATGGTGTAGGTTAGATGGATATCAGATAAATTCCACAGGTCAGCACAAGACCGAGGGCCAAAGGGTCTGTACTGCGCTATAGCGTTCTAAGAACATAAAACATAGAACATAGAACAATACAGCGCAGAACAGGCCCTTCGGCCCTCGATGTAGCGCCGACCTGGGAACTATTCTCAGCTCGTCCCCCTACACTATCCCAAAATCATACATGTGCTTATCTAAGGATTGTTTAAACCTCCCTAATGTGGCTGAGTTAACTACATTAGCAGGTAGGGTATTCCACACCCTTACCACTCTCTGAGTAATGAACCTGGCTCTGACATCTGTCTTAAATCTATTTGCAGTTATGCCCCCTCATACAAGCTGACGTCATCATCCTAGGAAAAAGACTTTCACTGTCTACCCTATCTAATCCTCTGATCATCTTGTATGTCTCTATCAAATCCACCCTTAGCCTTCTTCTTTCCAATGAGAACAGACCCAAATCTCTCTGCCTTTCCTCATAAGACCTTCCCTCCAGACCACGCAACAATTTGGTAATTCTCCTCTGCACCTTTTCCAATGCTTCCACATCCTTCCCGAATATGGCGACCAGAACTGTACACAATATTCCAAGTGTGGCCGCACCAGCGTTTTGTATAGTTGCAGCATGATATTGCGGTTCCAGAACTCAATCCCTCTACCAATGAAACCTAACACACCGTATGCCTTCTTAACAGCACTATCCACCTGGGTGGCAACTTTCAGGGATCTATGTACATGGATTCCAAGACCCCTCCGCACATCCACACTACCAAGAATCTTTCCATTGACCCAGTATTCTGCCTTCCTGTTATTCTTCCCAAAGTGAATCACCTCACATTTATCTGCATTGAATTGCATTTGCCACCTCTCAGCCCAATTCTGCAGTTTATCCAAGTCTCCCTGCAACCTGTAACATTCTTCCACACTGTCCACTACTCCACCAACTTTAGAGTCATCTGCAAATTTACTAATCCATCCACCTATGCTTGCGTCTAAGTCATTTATAAAAATGACAAACAGCAGTGGTCCCAAAACAGATCCTTGGGGCACACCACTAGTAACCAGACTCCAGACTGAACATTTTCCATCAACCACCACTCACTGCCTTCTTTCAGAAAGCCAGTTTCTAATCCAATCTGCTAAATCACCCTCAATCCATGCCTCTGCATTTTCTCCATCAGCCTATCATGTGGAACCTTATCAAAGGCTTTACTGAAGTCCATGTATACCACATCAACTCCCTACCCTCATCTACATGCTTGGTCACCTTCTCAAAAAACTCAATGAGGTTTGTGAGGTTCCAAGTTCTATGTTCTATGTTTTTCTTCAGTAATTCCCAGCCTTTCCCACATGGCTGTAATTCCAGGAACAGGATCAAATAAATAAACATCTCTAGCAAATTAAAAAGTTAAACAAGCAACATCAATCAAGAAAATAAGGATATGTATAAAGGTGGTCTGATTCACTGAGCGTCTGCCAGAACACAGGGGTACCCATTCCATACACTCATTCTGGCTTTCAATAATGAGACCACTGTCTTAGACACTTGTATTCATTTATCCAACATGAAATATTCACAATGCTATCTCTTTTCAGTACAGTAATTAGTGCAATAACAAGCCAGAATCAGAGAACAAATGATACAAGGTTTGGACTCAGTATTCTTTGCAACCATCAGTCTGTGAACAGAGCCCTGAACAAACTCAGCTGGTGTATTAGTAACTGCAGGGCAATTAGCTCATGTTTTATTCAAAACCACTGCTGCTTGTGCTCTCACTCACACCATATCCTGCTCCCCATCACTCAGTGTTCACCAGCACATTTGAGCTTTACCTCGACATTAAGATTCTCATCCTGGTTTTCAAACCTTTCTATTGTCTACCCCCCCTCTCTCTCCAGCCCTGTAGACACCGACACTTTGTTATTCCTCTAATTCTGCCCTCTCTAAAATGCCCAGTTTTAATTACTACACAACTGACAGTCATCAGCAGACAGAATTTCTGGAATTCGGCCCCTCTAACTCTCTAACTCTGTACCTTGCTCTTCTTCTTTAAGCTGCAGAGCTGGGCGGAGTTGGCAAATGGAGTTTAATGCCAAAAATTGTTTGGAAGGAGTAACAGGAATACAGAGTACTGAGCTAATAGTAAAATTGTTGGCAGAGAGATCTCAGTGTCCATGTGCATAGATCCCTGAAAGTTGCCACCCAGGTTGATAGGGTTGTTAGGAAGGTGTACAGTGTGTTAGCTTGTATTCATGATTTGGAGATGCCTGTGTTGGACTGGGATGTACAAAGTTCAAAATCACACATCACCAGTTTATAGACCAACAGGTTTAATTGGAAGCACTAGCTTTTGGAGCACCGCTCCTTCATCAGGTGATTGTGCAGTACACATTAAGACATTATCTGGGCTGACACCAATAGTTAAAGTTAACCCGAGAATGTAACTTTTAAATAACGTTTTGTGATTTATATATGAAAGAAGTGAAACTAACATGGTCATTCTAAGAGATGAGAGACTTAACAAACAAAGACACAGAATTTATAGCTAAAGTTTACAGTGTGATGTAACTGAAATTATACATTGATAAATGCTTTGATTGTTTGTTTAAATGACAAAACTTTATTTAAAAGTTACATTCTCAAGTTAACTTTAACAATTAGCGTCAGCCCAGATAATGTGTTGAACGTGTTAGCCCCCTGTGTGCTGTTGTCTGTGCCATAATGTTTAGACTGATTCTAATCTAAAAAACAAACTAACAGAATCTTACATGGATACATACAGTTTCTGAACAAAGTACAATGTGACTCTGCAAGTACAAATTCACCCCTCAAACATACATGGATGTGCATGCGTGTGTGTGTGGGTGGGGTGGGGGGTTGTGAGTGTCTGTGAGAGAGAGTCTATATGTGTGTGTGTGTGTTTGAGTGTAAAGGGGTCTATGTCTGTGAGAGGGTGCATGTGTGTGTATGTTTGTGTGTGTGTGTGTGAGACAGAGAGAGACTTCAGTGGTCCAGGACATTTGAACTCGGACCTTTGTGTGACCATCCTCCAAGGCGGACTTCGGGACAGGCAGCAGCGAAAAGTGGCCGAGCAGAGGCTGATGGCTAAGTTCGGTGACCATCATTGCATTATATACACACGCACGCGCACACACACTCACAGACATTCCTGCACACATATACAGACAAACACACAGACACTCACACACACTCCCACATGCATCCTCTCTCAGACTTAGACCCCTTTACACTCACACACACATGTATACACTCTCTCTCAAAGACACTCATAATCCCCGACCACACACACACACACACACACATGCAGGCTTACACATATATGTTTGAGGGGTGAATTTGTACTTGCAGAGTCACATTGTACTTTGCTCAAAAACTGTATGAATCCATGTAAGATTCTGTTAATTCGTTTTTTAGATTAGAATCAGTCTAAAGATTATGGCACAGACAACAGCACACAGGGGGCTAACACCTTTAACATATTATCTGGGCTGACACTAATTGTTAAAGTTAACCTGAGAATGTAACTTTTAAATAACGTTTTGTCATTTACATATGAAAGGAGTGAAGTTAACATGGTCATTCTAACAGATGAGAGTCTTAATAAACAACCAAGCATTTTTCAATGTATAATTTCAGTTAAATCACACTGTAAACTTTTGCTATAAATTCTGTGTTTTACAATCGTATCCTCCACAACCACCTGATGAAGGAGCAGCGCTCCGAAAGCTAGTGCTTCCAAATAAACCTGTTGGACTATAACCTGGTGTTGTGGGATTTTTAGCTTTTATTCATAGAAGGGTTGAGATTCGGAGCCGTGAGGTCATGCTGCAGCTGTAAAAATCTCTGGTGCGGCCACATGTGGACTATTGCGTACAGTTCTGGTCACTGCATTGTAGGAAGGATGTGAAAGCATTGGAAAGGGAGCAGAGGAGTTTTATCAAGATGTTGCCTGGTATGGAAGGAAGGTCTTATGAGGAAAGGCTGAGGGACTTGAGGCTGTTTTCTTTACATAGAAAAAGTTGAGAAGTGACTTAATAGAGACATAAAAGATGATCAGAGGGTTAGATCGGGTGGACAGGTTAGCTTTTTTCAAGGGCCAAAGGGCCTGTATTGTGCTGTCATGTCCTATGTTAATTCATTAAATCACAGAATGTTTATAGCACAGAAACAGGCCATTCAATTCATTGTATCTGTACTAGTTCTGTGTGTGAGAGAGATTTAGTTAGTTTCACTCTCCCACTTTTACCGTGTTACCCTGCAAATGGTTCCTCTTCAGTCTGAAAGCCTCAGTTGAAGGGCTCCTCACTCTGCTCTGTTCCCTCTCAAGGGCCAGAACCAGATAAAATAATCCAGCCTGAATTCCCTGTTTTTGTTTTCAATGCCGCCAATTATTTTGGCCAAAGTTCCCGATGCTTATCCCACCATCGCCCTGTCTTCCATATATATCCCACCATCGCCCTGTCTTCCATATATATCCCACCATCGCCCTGTCTTCTTTTTCTGCTAATGCATCAATGTCCTGGTGCAGTCACTATATCATTCTCAATGTCACTCTCATATTTGGTATCATTGGCACATTTTGAGAATTTACATTGTATTCCAAGGTTCAAATAATTTGCATAAAATAAAAAAGCAGCTGCCCCAGTATTGGCCTCAGCAAAAAACCACCATCTCCTACCCTTCTGACCAAAAAACATCAATTTCCCATGATTCTCTGCTTTCTGTCATTTAATCAATATAGATTCATATAATTTCTACAGTGCAGAAGAGCATCCCACCCAAACCTAGTCCTCACCCCTCATCTGAATCTGGTAACCCTCCTATTAACCATGGCTAATCCATATAACCTGGAATTTCCAGATGCCTGGGAAAAACCCACACAGACACAGGGAGAATGTGTGAACATAGATCCACATAGATAGTCATGAGCTGGTATTGAACCTGGGTACCTGGAGCTGTGAGGCAGCAGTGCTAACCACTGAGCCACCGTGCCAATATCATGAGGTTTTAACAACACAAAAGACTCTTTGGTCCATCACATTTTCAACTGGTCATTAAACATCCGTATACTCTAATCCCATTTTTCAGCATTTGACCCCTAACCACATTTGAAACATTCATCCACATGGTTCATAAATGTTTGAGAGGTCTGGCCTCTACCCACCTTCAGGCAATGAGGTCCTGATGCCCACAAGCCTCTGGCTGAGAAATATTTTCTTCAAATCCCCTCAACCTCCAGCTCCTGACTTTAAAACTATTTATTCTTTCTGTACACCACATAACTTTGTACATCTCAATCAGGTTTCCCCCACCTCAGCTTTCTGTGCTGTAAGGACCCCAGTCTGTTTTCATCGCTGAATTGCTCCAGCCCAAGCAACATCCTGGAGAATCTCCTCTGTATCCAGTTCAATCACCTCCTTCCTGTAGTGTGGAGACCAGAACTGCACATAGTACTCCAGCTGTGGCCTAACATTACATACAGGTCCATCACAACCTCCTTGAAGGTATAGTCAGTGCATATATTAAAAAGCCAAGTTATGCCTTATGCTTTTTAAACCACCTTATATAACTATCCTGCTGCCTTCAAGGATCTCTTGTGGACATGCACAGCAAGGCCTTTGACCCTCTGTACATCCCTGAAGCCCATCTAATCAGCCTGTCTATATTGTCCTGGAGTCTAAGGCTTTACCACACCAGCAATGTTTGTGTCATCTGCGAAGGTACAGATTATTCCGGCTACATTCATGTGTAGATCATTAATCTTCTCAACAGCAAAGAATCCTGACACAATCACAAAAACACCCTTTGACCACCATGCAGCCATGAAGCCAGTTTTGGGTCTAATGTTCTCAGTTATGCTGGGCTGCTCTCGCTCTCTGAGGAGGGGCTCTTGCTGATGCATGGAGTTGCCTGAAAATGACCGGAGTCTGGCGGCTCCTGGGCTCTCAGTGCCCGGCTGTAGGGAGCAGGGACAGAGGGGGATGATCCGAGCACCTTACCTGGCCCGGTGCAGACAGCGCTGGGCAGCGGGCGGATAGCCACGGGCCGGCGGCAGCTCCCGGGGAATTTTTTCCGCAATGTTTGAACTTTCCTCTGGAGGGAAGCGGCGCGGTTCTCCGCCTCCTGGAAGATGCTGGTGGCGAATTGGATCAAATCGGCCAATTCCGAGAGGAATGAGGCGGGCGGCTGCAGAGGGCGGCGGTGGCGGAAGGTCGGGGCCAGTTCCCGGCTCCATCCCGATCGGACACACCTCCTGCGGATCCCCATCGCCACAGCTGCCCGCTTCCCTGCTCCTGTCCTCGGGAAAGATCCCTCCTGGGAAAACATTCCCGAGGGGAAACCTGTGCCAGCGGGAATCAGGGAACATTCCGCCCCATTCACTCCAACACATCGCTCAGCGAAATGGGGAACGCACAGAGGAATTTCCCGCTTCCATTTGCGAATGCACGATGTTACAAAATATCTCGCCAAACAAACCCATTTCCATTTGTCCCATTCCAAAGTGAGCTCAATTTCGGAGATCTGCATTCTTCCCACGTCTTAAACATTGCAAAATAATAAGGTATTTAACGAAACAAAAACATTTAAGAAACTTCGTAAAATTTCCTGCATTATATAGACTTTTTAAATTCTCTTGCGGATGTGGACATCGCTGGCTGTGCCCAGCATGTCTTACCCGTCCCTAATTGCCCCTTGAAAAGGTGGTGCTGAGCGACTTTCTTGAACCGCTGCAGCCCACCAGCTGTGGATTGACCCTCAATGCCCATCAGGCGAGAATTCCGGCATTGTGACCCAGCCACTGTGGATATATCACAGTGATATATTTCCAAACCAGGACGGAGAGTGGCTTGGAGGGGAACTTGCAGGAAGTGGTGTTCCTATGTGTTATGTCCATTTAGCGATTAGGGAGGATCTCCCTGCCCCACAATATTTGGTAAAGGTTAAATAATGTTAAGTATTTTCACAACTTCAAATTCCATTATTAGATGTGGCCTTCCAAGTTGATCATCGACCATTGGGATGGGAGGTGCGAGAGTAATGTGTTTGTTGAATTATTGAGACACTTGAGAGTATTTTTCTCATAGGACAAAGAGAAAGGAAATCAATCCTGTAGAAAACAGAACTTGGGGATGCTGAGTGTGAAGTGGTTTAAATGTCCATAGAATCTTTGAAATAAAAGGACTTGGGGATTAAAAAAAAACTAGCCCTGCTTTGAATGACTGGCCAAGTGATGGTGTTTGGTGGAAAATCCCCAATCTGTTCTTTCAGTTTCTGTGGGAGCCTGGTCTGCATGTGTTGTGGTTTGTTTTGACTGTTTGTGTCTATTGTGAATGTTTGACTGAGTTTCAAAAGTAGCTTTGCAGGTGGTTGTATACACAGTTTGATTCACAGTTTTCAGAATTTGTAAAGAACTATCCATTTGTGATATGGCTTCTGAATGGATGTTTATTTTCAGAATTCAATGTCCACTTGAGGGAATTTAGCGTTTTTTCAAGGGGTCTGTAGATTCCCTTGCAGTATAAAGATTGCATATTTGAGAGATAGCTATGTTAGGTTGTCAGAACACTTTTATCAAGTACATTTCAACCAAATACTACTGCTGTTACATGGCTCCAAAGGTTTGCCCATGTTGGATACTGATTGAAGAACTATCGAGGATACATGGGAGATATGGAATATACAAAGGAAATGCAGATCAGAGATTCCCATCTAGTGGGATCCCCAACACAATTCCACCTGCACAATAAATGCAACTGCCATCTTAGCAGCAATGAGTAGCCAATCAGGAAATGATAGAAGAGTTATGGTAAACATAGTCGAGGTAGTTTTTTTTAGATTAGATTAGTGTGGAAACAGGCCCTTTGGCCCAACAAGTCCACACCGCCCCGCCGAAGCGCAACCCACCCATACCCCTACATCTACCCCTTACCAAACGCTACGGACAATTTAGCATGGCCAATTCACCTGCCCTGCACATCTTTGGACTGTGGGAGGAAACCGGAGCACCCGGAGGAAACCCACGCAGACACGGGGAGAATGTGCAAACTCCACACAGTCAGTCGCCTGAGGCGGGAATTGAACCCGGGTCTCTGGCGCTGTGAGGCAGCAGTGCTAACCAGTTGTGCCCTTGCCAAGAAAAACTCAGTTTATCCCCTTCTCCACCTTTTCCATGTCAACAGAATTGGGACAGAAATGGTGACTACAGTGACTAATGAAAAGTTATGAACAATGTGAAGGAAAGTAGCAACATTGCAACAAGCAGGATTGAAAGCGAAGTTTAAAAAAAAGTTGTGGTCCCTCTACAGACTCTCCCCTCCATCTCTCTGTAAAGTTGACTATCTGTGCAATCCTCTAAGATCTTTGCAGTCCTCCAGTTCCAATATTTTAGGTTGGGGATGGGATTTTTTCTCTCAGAGGTTGAGAGACTTTAGAACTCTGCCTCAGAAACAATACTCTCTCTAATTTTTTTTCTTTGTTTGGGCTGACTTCCAAAACTGAAATCTTTACATTGGAAGGCCATCACACCAACCACCTCAGAGACACTTGGCTTAGAGGAACATTGCTCAGAGGTTGAATATTTCTAAGGCAGTGATGCATAAGTTGTTGCTAGGCAGAGATATTGAGGGTTACTAGGGATAGATGGGAATGTGAAATTTGAAACATAAATAGGTCAGCCAGGATCCTTTTGATTAGGGGAGCAGGTTTGAGGACCCAAATGGCTACTTCTGCACCTAACTCATATGTTCATTTATGCCTTCTTGTGTATCCTCTCTTCCTTTGCCTCACCATTACCAGCTATGCAATCAGCTGTATAAACACTACAATTCCTTCCACAATCTCTTCACCTCCCTCTCCTCTTTGAAATTATTATTTAAAATATACATTTGGCGTTTCAACACAGGTCCTAAAGTTCCTTAAAATAAAAGCAAAATCAGCAGATGTTGTAATTCTGAAATAAAAACAGAAGGTCCTGGGAAAACTCCTCTGGTCTGGTAGCATCTGTGGAGAAAGAAATATGGATAACGTCCCAAGTCCAATATGTCTTTTTGCATCTTAAACCTTACCCATAATATTCCTTCCATGGTTTAGTGAAGCACTTTGACACTGTCTAAAAGAAAGTTGTAGTTGATGGTTAGGTATTGCAAAATTACATTCTTCAGGCTGAAGATATGAATGAGAAAGTAAAGTGAAAGGAATATGGAAATGTTTAAAGCTGTACAAAATATGGAATGAGTTTAGATGGTGTATCGGCATTTCATTTCAATTGCTGAGTTTTTGACCTTTTTATAAGAAAGGAATTGAATGACACAGAGGGTTTGATTGGTACAGAATCTTTCAATGTCAAAGGTCAGGATTCAAGATCCCCTGGAAAATAATGAAATGTAATCAAAAATAACTTTGTCTAACTTTAAACAACTTCCAACAAGGATGTGCCCCCAGCACAATAATTTGACAGATTTTGTACTAACTTAGCTCACTCTCTCACCCACTCAGGTCTCAATAAGAGCTAATATCAAAGACTTAAGAATTCACAGTGATCAAATGAGAAATGCTTAAAGGTGGGAGGAGCAAGAGAATGGTTCTGACAAAGGGTCCCCGGATCCAATCTCTGATTTCTCTCCACAGATGTGGCCAGACCTGCTGAGCTTTTCCAGCAATTTCTGCTTTTGTTTCTGATTTCCAACATCTGCAGTTCTTCAGTTTTCTTTTCCATTGCTCAGCAACTGGTTGGCCAGATTAGCCTCTTCTTACTTAATGTTAATTTTCTACTTTCCAGCAATTGAGGGAGTGCAGCGTAGGTTCACGAGGTCAATTCCTGGAATGGCAGGATTGCCTTACACGGAAAGACTGAAGCGACTGGGCTTGTATACCCTTGAGTTTAGAAGACTGAGAGGGGATCTGATTGAAACGTATAGGCTTATGAAAGGACTGGACACTCTGGCAGGAGGGAACATATTTCCGTTGATGGGGGAGTGCCGAACCAGAGGACACAACTTAAAAATACGGGGTAGACCATTTAGGACAGAGATGAGGAGAAACTACTTCACCCAGAGAGTGGTGGCTGTGTGGAATGCTCTGCCCCAGAGGGCAGTGGAGGCCCAGTCTCTGGATTCTTTTAAGAAAGAATTGGATAGAGCTCTTAAAGATAGTGGAGTCAAGGGGTATGGAGATAAGGCTGGAACAGGATACTAATTAGGAATGATCAGCCATGATCATATTGAATGGCGGTGCAGGCTCGAAGGGCAGAATGGCCTACTCCTGCATCTATTGTCTATTGTCTATTGTCTATTGTCAATGACATTGTCACATTAATGGGCACAAAAATAAAAATGAAATATCATAATTAAATGTAAAACAAAGAGTTATACCCAGCACCAAGGTAGAGGGTTGCAGTTGTTGGAGGCCAATTATCTCTGTCTCAGGACTTCCTCAGGACAGTGCACTAAACCCAATCATCAATAGCTGTGACATGAGAACATTGGAATTGGGGATTTTCATTAATGTTTGCAGTATTCAGTTCCATTTTGAACTTCTGAAACAGTGTGATCAGCTGATAAGTGGCAAGTAACATTGGCACCACACAAATACAGGCAATGACCATCTCCGACAAGAAGAACCGAACCACCTCTCTTTGGCATTCAATAACCTCAGCATCACTGAAACCTCACTATCAACATCCTGGGAGTTGCCATTATCAGTAACTGAACTAGACCAGCCATATAAATGCAATGGCCACAATGGCAGGTCAGAAATTGAGTATTTTATGGTGGTGGCTTCTGATGTCTGACCACCATCTACAGGACACAAGCCAGGAGTGTGATGGAATATTTTGCATTTGTCTGGACGTGTGCAGCTCCAACAACATTCATCTAGGAGAAAGTGACCCTCATGATTGGCACCACATGCACCAACTCCCTCTGCTACAAGTTTACAGTGGCAACAGAATAGACCAACTACATGGTGCACTGCAATAACCTTCTCCCTTATATTCCCTCAGAGCCCCTGCAAATCCCCCTTCGACCTTTCTGCAAGATCAACAGATGGACTCCCAGGACTGAATTTATTCCAGATCTCTGACTGACTCCGACACGCAGCTCCGAGACCTGATGGAGCAGACCCCTGCAGGTGAGTTGGCAGCTCCCTGACTGACAATATGCTATTTCCCCTGCCTGCAGCTGACCGTACAGCAGTGACCACTGCCCACTTCCCCGGACTGTGATACGTCCGCTGACCATAGAGCAGTGACCACTGCCCACTCCCCTGGACTGTGACACATCCACTGACCGTACAGCAGTGACCACTGCCCACTCCCCCGGACTGTGATACATCCGCTGACCATAGAGCAGTGACCACTGCCCACTTCCCCGGACTGTGATACATCCGCTGACCATAGAGC
Organism: Chiloscyllium punctatum; assembly: GCF_047496795.1. Taxonomy (NCBI): domain Eukaryota; kingdom Metazoa; phylum Chordata; class Chondrichthyes; order Orectolobiformes; family Hemiscylliidae; genus Chiloscyllium; species Chiloscyllium punctatum. The sequence goes on along the minus strand of NC_092765.1, from coordinate 610,369 downwards.
AGTGACCACTGCCCACTCCCCTGGACTGTGACACATCCACTGACTGTACAGCAGTGACCACTGCCCACTTCCCCAGTCTGTGACACATCCACTGACCGTACAGCCGTGACCACTGCCCACTCCCCCGGTCTGTGACACATCCACTGACCGTACAGCCGTGACCACTGCCCACTCCCCCGGACGGTGACACATCCACTGACCGTACAGCAGTGACCACTGCCCACTCCCCCAGACTGTGATACATCCACTGACCATACAGCAGTGACCACTGCCCACTCCCCCAGACTGTGACACATCCACTGACCATACAGCAGTGACCACTGCCCACTCCCCCGGACTGTGACACATCCACTGACCATACAGCAGTGACCACTGCCCACTCCCCCGGACTGTGACACATCCACTGACCATACAGCAGTGACCACTGCCTACTCCCCCGGACTGTGACACATCCGCTGACCATAGAGCAGTGACCACTGCCCACTCCCCCAGTCTGTGACACATCCGCTGACCATAGAGCAGTGACCACTGCCCACTCCCCCGTCTGTGACACATCCATTGACCGTACAGCAGTGACCACTGCCCACTCCCCCAGACTGTGACATATCTGCTGACTGTGAGCTGATTGATTGTGGCCAAGTCCCTGGATTGTATGTGGACTCTTCCAGTGACGGACACTACTGGGACTCACTGACTGACAGCAGTACCTCCTGTTGGGGATCAGGTGTAGCCACCACCCCCTTTCGGACATGGCCGATTAGTTGAATAAGTGGGCAGTGTGTTTGCTGCACAGGCAGGTGTTAGATTGATGTCTCAATGAATGGAACTGTCGTCCCCACCGCACTCACCAGGCAGATCCACAATGACCCACTGTCTCTGTGTCTGTCTGTCTCTCTGGCTGTCTATATGCTAAGCAGTATTTCAATCCAGCAGCACAGAGAGTCTTCAGACTCTGCCGGAAGCATCAAGACACTAGCAGGCATCACTCTGTGTGACTGGGCCACAACAATGCAGGGCACTGTGAACATCCAGATAGACACTAAATGAATAAGCACAATGATAGGGTGTAGGCCTGGGAGCAGCCTGGTCCACTCTGGGAGCTGGGTCTATATGTGCAAAGTGATTGTATTGCAGCCTTTCAGTGTTAGTTGTTGGTGAATGTTACAATGCAAGTCTGCCCTTCCTGAGTGACCTGGAAGTGATCAGAAAGGTGTAATGATGGTCATCAGGGTTGGATGGCAATGTCTGTGAACAGGGTGCATGCAGCTGGTGCTCATGGATTGTGTGCTGAGATGCAGTTTGATCTTCTACAGCATGGAGTTCATTCAGACCAAGTGGGAATTCACATGGGGTGCACTCCATATCGGGTTTTCTCAACATCCAGCTTGTTCGGAGCATTTGGTCAGACAGGAATCCATGTCCCACGAATTTATTAAAGAAGCTAAAAATATTTGTGTGCCATTTCTTTTAAATGTGTCCATAAATTGACTGGTGAAAATAATTAATTCTCCAAAAGATATGTCCTAATTAAACACAAAAGTTCTATTTATAATAATGTATTTGTTCAATTAGATGTTCCATGTGAAACTAATGCACTCAAGTAATTTTGAGTTATGATCCAAACGAAATGCCATAGATATGAAGTATCAGTTAGCAGCTGATGAAGTAAGTTAATCTGTCTCTGAGGTCAACTTCATTCCCTGCTGGCTATTCTTAACAACAGTCCATACTTTATTTTAGCATTGGCTAAATCTTACATGGAAGCTGTGTGGGGCTCACACAAGGTACAGTAAGGTCTTTACTTTATCCTGCTGTATATATTCTAAACTGTATTCTAATAAGTTTTAACAGAGAGTTTAAATTTGTCCTTTTCAATATCTGCAGGTAATTACTTGTCAATTTTAATGAAAGGTTAAGCATGACTGAGAGCTGTCAAAACCAGAGCACACCAGCTAAAGTTTGAAAAACCATCTTTTTCTTTATTTTATCTGTTTGTGTAACCACAGCACAATTTCAGTCTCAGCAGATTCCTTGAACTGCAACATTTGGAGATTTAGACGAGTTAGACATCAGAATAAATCTACAATTGGATTTCATGTATTTTTCCATACATTTTATTGCATCTGTCATGTTTAATTTACTGCATTAAAAATATGGCTAGATATGTAAGACACGTGAAATCATATTCAGTGATAAAGTAATTTGTGGTGGTCAGTGAAAATGTTACTTTAATTTTGATTCTTTTTATTTTAATCTAAGTAGTTTAAGAATTTCAAATGCATTTAAATAAATACATTGTTCAAATTTGTTGAGGGCTATAGCACAAAGGAGACATTTAAAACATGTTGAATCATTGGTTTTTAGTAATTCTGACGTGGAATTGTCTTGAATTGACTGAAAGAATGAATTCTCAGTGGAAGAAACTGTGCAATGATGAATAACATGGAGAAATGGACTCTAGCTGTCAAAGTTCTTGCGTTTCAGTACATAGTGTTCACCTGCCTCTTAGTCAGAGCTTCAGGATTTCAGTCCCATGCAAGTTGTGTTCACCATAGAAGGAAATGTTCATGATTCTGTTTGACAGGTTAATAATAAGCCTGTTAATCCTTCAAAAACAAATCCCCAAAGGGGAAATGGACGATGTGAAAGAAACAAATGTAGACACTTACTGAAACACTGCATTCTGATCATATGAAATAAGTGCTGGAATTTGCTTAATAGCCTTTAAACTGATTTTTAATACTGAAATAACTAATCCAAATACATATGACTTTAAGACAAAAGATGGTGAGGTAATAATATTTTGTTCCCTTAAGCTAAACCTATGATGACCTGGTTCAGAGCTGAGCATGCATTGAGACAATATAAAACATTGAGATTACAGTTATAAACAGTCTTACTAATTTTGACTTGGGGACCAAATGTACTATTTCCAAATCTGTGAATGGTACGAAATTAAGTGAGAATGTGTGAGGAAGATAGAAAGTGGCTTCAGGAAAGTTTGGTTAGGCTGAGGAAATGGCAAGGATCATGGCAGACAAAATGTGATATGAAACAATGTGAGGTTCTTCACTGGGTAAGAGAAACCAATGTGCAGAGCATTTCTTAAAAAGTAAGAGGTTACAAAGTGTTGGTATTACAAAGGGACCTCGGTGTCCTTGTCGATAACTCTCCAAAGGCTAATATGCAGGTGCAGCAAGCTATTAGGAAGGATAATGGCATTTTAATCTTCATTGCAAGAGGACTTGAGTACAGGAGTAATAAAATTTTGCTTCAATTGTAGAGAAGCTTGATTAGATTACACCTGGAGTACTCAACCGCAGTTTTGATTTTCTTGTCTCAGGAAAAATGTTATCGCCACAGAGGGAGTACAACAAAGGTTCACCAGACCTGTTTATGGATGGTAGGTCTGTCCTATGAAGAGAGATTGGGATAATGGGCCTGTATTCTCAAAATTTTTAAAGATCAGAGATTATCTCATTGAGACTTACAAAATACTTAAAAGGGATAGACAGGATCAACACAACTAAGATATTTCCCCTGGTTGGAGAGTCTAAGATCAGGAGGCACAATTTAAAAATGGTAGAGATACCACTTAGGTCCAAGATAAGGAGAAATTATTTTTCTCAAAGAGTTGTGAACCTTTGGAATTCTTTACCACAGAAAACTGTGGCAGCTCCGTCTTTGAGCATGTTTAAGGTTGAGATTGATAGATTTCAGCAGTGTACAGGGTTATGAGGCATGTAATAGGCAGTAAAGTCTGCGACCAGCTGTGCTCATATATTGAATGAGGAACAGGCTCGTTGGGCTGAAAGACCTCCTCCCATGTACCTTCAGCTCCCAAATGGCAAGATGCAGACCTTAATCAGAATATCTGAGGGAAAAACAGAAGGGCAGGATTTTTAAAATTGTATAACATTGAAAAAAGATCAAGACATATGCCAAATCGCTGATAAAGTTGAAAAGAATAGATGGTTAATAAAGTAAATCAATTACTAGTGAAAATATAATCAAAGTTTTAACAGCTGTAGCTTAAAGGAGGAAGTGTAACAGGAAAGGATTTGGAAGATTTTGATAATGGGAGCTAAAATCAAGTTGCTTTCACACCCTGTCATAGGGCAACCTTGATAAAAAAAAGCTTTCATCAATGAATGAACAAAGAAATGAATAACATGAATGAAGTGAGGTTGGAGCGCATAGCTGGGCGGGAAGGTAAGTGATTAGTATTTGAGTGGGTGTGTTCTAGACCCCAGGTCCTACTTTCGTAGGGCCTCCCCCCCACCCTCCTCCTCTAACCTAACTTTAAAGTCCACAGGTTATTGACTCAGTGTTCTTGTTTTTGGAGACAGTGTACAGTCATGGCAGCACAGGCGGTGGAATGTTCCTCCTGCAGGATGTTTGAGGTAGGGGTGACCACCGATACTCCTGCCGACTTCGTGTGCAGGAAATGCAGTCAGATCCTGATCCTCACCGAACGAGTTAGGGAACTGGAACTGGAACTGGATGAGCTGAGGATTATTAGAGAGGCTGAGAGGGTGATCGATAGAAGCTACAGGGACATAGTTACGCCAGAGAACAGAGGTAGCTGGGTAACAGTTAGAGGTGGGAAGGGGAAGAAACAGGCAGTGCAGGGTTCCCCTGTAGTCGTTCCCCTAAAAAATAAGTATGCAGCTTTGGAAACTGTTGGGGGGGACAGCCTTGCAGGTGTAAGCTGCAGTGAAGGGGTCTGTGGCTCTGAGATTCAGAAGGGAAAGGGGGAGAAGAAGAGAGCGCTAGTTATAGGGGACTCTCTAGTTAGAGGGACGGACAGGCGGTTCTGTGGACATGGGCGAGACTCTCGGATGGTTTGTTGCCTCCCGGGTGCTAGGGTCCGAGACGTCTCGGACCGTGTCTTCAGAATCCTTAAGGGGGAGGGTGTGCAGCCAGAAGTCGTGGTACACATTGGCACCAACGACATAGGTAGGAAGAGGGGCGGGGAGGTCATTCAAGAGCTCAAGGAGTTAGGCTGGAAGCTAAAAGCTAGGACAGACAGAGTCGTCATCTCTGGGTTGTTGCCGGTGCCACGTGACAGAGAGGCAAAGAATAGGGAGAGAGTGCAGTTGAACACGTGGCTGCAAGGATGGTGTAGGAGGGAGGGCTTCAGATATTTGGACAATTGGACTGCATTCTGGGGAAGGTGGGACCTGTATAAACAGGACGGGTTGCACCTGAACCAGAAGGGCACCAATATCCTGGGGGGTAGGTTTGCTAGCACTCTTCGGGGGGGTTTAAACTAATTTGGCAGGGGGATGGGATCCGGACTTGTAGTCCAGCAAGTAAGCTAGCTGTGTGTCAGGATGTCCAAGACTGTAGGGAGGCTGTGGAGAAGGTAGCACTGACAGGGACTACTTACGGACACAGAGATGGGCTCAAGTGCGTATACTTCAATGCAAGGAGTATCAGAAATAAGGTGGGTGAACTTAAGGCATGGATCGGTACCTGGGACTACGATGTTGTAGCCATCACGGAAACATGGATAGATGAGGGACAGGAATGGCTGTTGGAGGTTCCTGGTTACAGATGTTTCAGTAAGATTAGGGAGGGTGGTAAAAAAGGAGGGGGGGTGGCATTGCTAATTAGAAATGGTATAACGGCTGCAGAAAGGAAGTTTGAGGGCGATCTGCCTCTGGAGGTAGTATGGGCTGAAGTCAGAAATAGGAAAGGTGCAGTCACCTTGTTGGGTGTTTATTATAGGCCCCCCAATAGCAGCAAAGATGTGGAGAAACAGATTGGGAAACAGATTTTGGAAAGGTGCAGAAGCCACAGGGTCGTAGTCATGGGCGACTTCAACTTCCCAAATATTGATTGGAAGCTCTTTAGATCAAGTAGATTGGATGGGGCGGTGTTTGTGCAGTGTGTCCAGGAAGCTTTTCTAACGCAGTATGTAGATTGTCCAACCAGAGGGGAGGCCATATTGGATTTGGTACTCGGTAACGAACCGGGACAAGTGGTGGGCTTGTTAGTGGGTGAACATTTTGGTGATGGCGACCACAATTCTGTCACTTTCACCTTGGTTATGGAGAGGGATAGGTGCACACAACAAGGAAGTTTTTACAATTGGGGGAAGGGAAATTACGATGCTGTAAGACAGGATTTGAGGAGCATACGTTGGGAGCATAGGCTGTCAGGGAAGGATGTGGTGGAAATGTGGGACTTTTTCAAGGAGCAGATACGACGTGTCCTTGATATGTATGTACCGATCAGGCAGGAAAGAAATGGTCGTGTGAGGGAGCCTTGGTTGACGAGGGAGGTTGAATGTCTAGTAAAGAGGAAGAAGGAGGCTTACATAAGGTTGAGGAAACAAGGTTCAGACAGAGCAGTGGAGGGATACAGGATAGCCAGAAGGGACCTGAAGAAAGGGATTAGGAGAGCTAAGAGAGGGCATGAAAAATCCCTGGCGGATAGGATCAAGGATAACCCCAAGGCATTCTATGCGTATGTGAGAAACCTGAGAATGACGAGAACGAGGGTAGGTCCGATCAAGGACAGTGGTGGGAGACTGTGTATTGAGTCGGAAGAGATAGGAGAGGTCTTGAACAAGTACTTCTCTTCAGTATTTACGAACGAGAGGGACTGTATTGTTGAAGAGGAGAGTGTGAAACGGACTGATAAGCTAGAAGAGATATCTGTTAGGAAGGAAGATGTGTTGGACATTTTGAACAACTTGAGGATAGACAAGTCCCCCGGGCCTGACGGGATATATCCTAGGATTATGTGGGAAGCAAGAGAGGAAATTGCAGTACCGTTGGCAATGATCTTCTCGTCTTCACTGGCAACGGGGGTGGTACCAGGGGACTGGAGAGTAGCGAATGTTGTGCCCCTGTTCAAAAAAGGGAATAGGGATAACCCCGGGAATTACAGGCCAGTTAGTCTTACTTCTGTGGTAGGCAAAGTAATGGAAAGGGTACTGAGGGATAGGATTTACGAGTATCTGGAACGGCACTGCTTGATTAGGGACAGCCAGCACGGATTTGTGAAGGGTAGGTCTTGCCTTACAAGTCTTATTGAATTCTTCGAGGAGGTGACCAAGCATGTGGATGAGGGTAGAGCAGTGGATGTAGTGTACATGGATTTTAGTAAGGCATTTGATAAGGTTCCCCATGGTAGGCTTATGCGGAAAGTCAGGAGGCATGGGATAGAGGGAAATTTGGCCAATTGGATAGAAAACTGGCTAACCGGTCGAAGTCAGAGAGTGGTGGTAGATGGTAAATATTCAGCATGGAGTCCAGTTACAAGTGGAGTTCCGCAGGGATCAGTTCTGGGCCCTCTGCTGTTTGTAATTTTTATTAATGACTTAGATGAGGGAGTCGAAGGGTGGGTCAGTAAATTTGCAGATGATACAAAGATAGGTGGAGTTGTGGACAGTGAGGAGGGCTGTTGTCAGCTGCAGAGGGACTTAGATATGATGCAGAGCTGGGCTGAGGAGTGGCAGATGGAGTTCAACCCTGCCAAGTGTGAAGTTGTCCATTTTGGAAGAACAAATAAGAATGCGGAATACAGGGTTAATGGTAGGGTTCTTGGTCAGGTGGAGGAACAGAGGGATCTTGGGGTCTATGTACATAGATCTTTGAAGGTTGCCACTCAGGTGGATAGAGTTTGTAAGAAGGCCTATGGAGTATTATCGTTCATTAGCAGAGGGATTGAATTCAAGAGTCGTGAGGTGATGTTGCAGCTGTACAGGACTTTGGTTAGGCCACATTTGGAGTACTGTGTGCAGTTCTGGTCGCCTCACTTTAGGAAAGATGTGGAAGCTTTGGAGAGGGTGCAGAGAAGATTTACCAGGATGTTGCCTGGAATGGAGAGTAGGTCATACGAGGATAGGTTGAGAGTTCTCGGCCTTTTCTCGTTGGAACGGCGAAGGATGAGGGGTGACTTGATAGAGGTTTATAAGATGATCAGAGGAATAGATAGAGTAGACAGTCAGAAACTTTTTCCCCGGGTACAACAGAGTGTTACAAGGGGACATAAATTTAAGGTGAAGGGTGGAAGGTATAGGGGAGATGTCAGGGGTGGGTTCTTCACCCAGAGAGTGGTGGGGGCATGGAATGCGCTGCCCGTGGGAGTGGTAGAGTCAGATTCATTGGCGACCTTTAAGCGGCATTTGGATAGGTACATGGATGGGTGCTTAATCTAGGATAGAAGTTCGGCACAACATCGTGGGCCGAAGGGCCTGTTCTGTGCTGTATTGTTCTATGTTCTATGTTCTATCAATGAAAATAAAATTAATAAAACCTGATTCAATTATGACCTTCTTTACCCTTGTATCTAGTCTGTTTACCTCTGCACTAATACCTGCTAATATTGGAATTTAGGTAGCACTTGAACCCCCAGGTTGATATAATGTGATTCTATTGTTATTTATTACGCTATTTCCCTGTAATACACTTATATTGTGACAAAATTGAGTCATTTGACAAGGTGACAAAGGCAGTGGAGGAGGGTAGTGCTGTAAATGTTATATATTTGGATTTTCAGAAAGCAATTGCTACAGTGCCACATTGTAAAGTTGGTTAGCAAATTGGAAATGTTTAGGATAGCTGGCTCTTTGATAGCATAGGTTAGAAGTTGTCTGAAAGAAAGAAAACAGAGGATAGGACATTTCTGAGATCAATCTGGGACCCTTGCTTTTTCTGTTTTATATAAATAATTTGGAGATGGCTGTTGAGGACAACATTTCTAAATTTGTAGATGATACTAAGCTAGTGAGAATAATGAATTGTGAGAATGACTGTACAGCTTCAGACAGACATTGACAAGTTGGTCAAATGGGCAAACCCCTGGCAGAAGAATTTCACTGCAGAGAAATTTGAAGTAATGCATTTTGGTAGAACAAACATGGAGAGACAATACAGGCCCAATGGTACAACTCTGAGGGGAGTACAGGAGCAGAGGGACCTCAGGGTTCAAGTGCATAATTCTCTGAAGTTGGCTAGGCAAGTTGAAACAGTTGTTCAGAAGGCCTATAGGATCCTTGGGTTTATAAATAGAAGCATTGAGTACAAAAGCAAAAAAGTGATGAAAGATTTCTGCAAATCATCGGTCAGACCACATTTGCATCATTGTGTTCAGTTCTGGGCTCCTTATTTAAGAAAGGATGTTAAAGTCCCAGTGAGAGTTCAAAGGAGATTTACTAGAATGATGCCAATAATGAGAGATTTTTGATGTAAGGAAAGATTAGAGAAATTGGGCTTATTCTCCTTGAAGCAGAGAAGACGAAGATGAAACTTTATTGAGGTGTTCAAAGCTTTGAAATTTTTTAACAGGGTAAAGAAGGATACACTGTCTTTACTGGAGAAAGTGAGGACTGCAGATGCTGGAGATCAGAGCTGAAAATGTATTGCTGGAAAAGCATAGCAGGTCAGGCAGCATCCAAGGAACAGGAAATCGATGTTTCGGGCATAAGCCCTTCTTCAGGAATGAGGAAAGTGTGTCCAGCAGTCTAAGATAAAAGGTAGGGAGGAGGGACTTGGGGGAGGGGCGTTGAGAATGCGATAGGTGGAGGGAGGGTGAAGGTGAGGGTGATAGGCCAGAGTGGGGTGGGGGCGGAGAGGTCAGGAAGAAGATTGCAGGTTAGGAAGGCGGTGCTGAGTTCGAGGGATTTGACTGAGGCAAGGTGGGGGGAGGTGAAATTAGGAAACTGGAGAAATCTGAGTTCATCCCTTTTGTTTGGGGGTTCCCAGGCGGAAGATGAGGCGTTCTTCCTCCAACCGCCGTGTTGCCATGGTCTGGCGATGGAGGAGTCCAAGGACCTGCATGTCCTTGGTGGAGTGGGAGGGGGAGTTGAAGTGTTGGGCTACGGGGTGGTTGGGTTGGTTGGTCCGGGTGTCCCAGAGGTGTTCTCTGAAACATTCCGCAAGTAGGCGGCCTGTCTCCCCAATATAGAGGAGGCCACATCGGGTGCAGCGGATGTAATAGATGATGTGTGTGTATGTCAGTAACTAGGAGTCACAATTTCAAGTAAGCAAAAGAGCTAGGAGTGAGATGAGGAGAAACTTCTTTACTCAGAGAGTTGCTAGAATTTGGAATGTACTGCCTGGGAGAGTTAGAATTAGAATCCCTACAGTGTGGAAACAGGCCCTAAAGCCCAACAAGTCCACATTAACCCAGACCCAATCCCCTGCACTTAGCCCCTGACTAATGTAACCAATCTACACATCCCTGAACACTATGGGTAATTTGGCATGGCCAATTCACATCTTTGGATTGTGGGAGGAAACCCACACAGACACTGGGAAGAATGTACAAACTCCACACAGACTTTGCCCAAGGCTGGAATTGAGCCGGAGTCCCTAGAGCTGTGAGGCAGCAGTGCTAACCACTGGGGTACCATGCTGGCACTCCCCACCCCTACCCCACCAAAAAAAAATGTGGTGGAGTTGTGGATTCTTTAGGATGTTTCAAAACATAGCTGGATATATATTTGAAAAGTGATTAAATTTGAGGGTATGGGGATAGGGTTGGAGAATGGGACGAACTGGGTCGCTCTTTCAGGGACCATTACAGACACAATAATCTGAAGGGCCTCTTCTGTACTGTAAATTTCTATAACTAAAATTCTAAATTTTCCCTATTTCCCCAGAAGATTAAGTTATTGGACAATCCCTGATCTGTTTACTGAATGGACAGTGTATTCCTCAGTCAGTATCAGGAATGGGGATATAAGACAGAAATTCAGGGAGGGTGGGTGAAAGCTAAACATTGGAACAGAGTTGTTGTCTCTGGTTTGTTGCCCGTCCCACGTGCTAGTGAGTCAAGGAATGGGGAAAGAGAGGAGTTGAACACATAGCTATAGGGATGGTGCAGGAGGGAGAGTTTTGGATACCTGGATAATTGAGGCTCATTCTGGGGTAGGTGGGACCTCTACAAACAGGATGATCTACACCTGAACCAGAGGGGTACCAATACCCTGAGGGGAAAATTTGCTGATGCTCTTTGGGAGGATTTAAACTAATTCAGCAGGGGGATGGGGACATAAATTGGAATTCCAATGTCCAGGAGGTTGAGAGTAGTGAGTTCAGGAATGAAATTTCAAGTCGCAAGAGTTCACCGGCAAGCAGGAAGATGGTTTGAAGTGTGTCTACTTCACCGCCAGGAGCATCCAGAATAAAGTGGGTGAACTTGCAGCCTGGGTTGGTACCTGGGACTTCGATGTTGTGGCCATTTTGGAGACATGGATAAAGCAGAGAAAGGAATGGTTGTTGCAGGTTCCGGGATTTAGATGTTTCAATAAGAAGAGAGAAGTTGGTAAAAGAGGGAGAAGTGTGGGATTGTTAGTCAAGGATAGTATTATGGTGGCAGAAAGGACATTTGAGGACTTGTCTACTGAGGTAGTTTGGGCTGAGGTTAGAAACAAGAAAGGAGAGTTCACTCTGTTGGGGGTTTTCTATAGGCCTCCAAATAGTTCCAGAGATGTGGAGGAAAGGATAGCAAAGATGATTCTGGATAGGAGTGAGAGTAACAGGGTATTTGTTATGGGGTCTTTAACTTTTCAAATATTGACTGGAAATACTATAGGTCAAATACTGTAGATGGGTCAGTTTTTGTCCAGTGTGTACAGGAGTGCTTCCTGACACAGTGTATATACAAGCCAACAGAAGGCGAGGCCACATTGGATTTGGTACTGGGGTAATGAGCCTGGCCACGTATTAGATTTGAAGGTAGGTGAGCACTTTGGTGATAGTGACCACAATTTGGTTATGTTTACTTTAGCGATGGAAAGGGATAGATATATAACACAGAGCAAGGGTTATTGCTGAGGGAAAGGCAATTATGATCGGGAGCCTGTCGGGAAAGGTGAGTCACTGATTTAAAACTTTAAAAGCTTACTTCGAGTGTCAGTGGCAGCAGCACCTCAGAGAGCAGAGGCTTCTGGGAAAGGAGGGACTTTTCTTTCTCCTCAGCTGTATAAGTGAGTGTTTTCTAAACCTGAGACCCTACCCTTGTCGGAGAAAGTGAGGACTGCAGGTGCTGGAGATCAGAGCTGAAAAAAAGTGCAGCAGGTCAGGCAGCATCCAAGGAACAGGAGAATTGATGTTTTGGGCATAAGCCCTTCTTCAGGAATGAGCCCTTCCTGAAGAAGGGCTCATGCCCGAAACGTCGATTCTTCTGCTCCTTGGATGCTGCCTGACCTGCTGCGCTTTTCCAGCAACACATTTTCAGCCCCTACCCTTGTAGGGCCTCCCACCCATCCACCTCCTCTAACCTTAAAGACCAGGGACACATCAGATAAGCTTCTCTTTTTTACTTTCTGATATGGGGACTAGTAGGGATGGCAGTGTTCCTCCTGCATTATGTTGGAGGTGAGGGACGTCATTAGTGTCCCATTCAAGTACATCTACAGGAAGTGCACCCAACTCTTGCTCCTCCAAGACCGTGTTAAGGAACTGGAGTAGGTGCTGGATGAACTTCAGATCATTCGGGAGGCAGAGACTGTGATAGATAAGAGTTACAGGGAAGTAGTTACTCCAAGGCACGAAGAAAGCTGGGTGACTGTTCGAAGACGGAGAAAACAGTCCATGCAGGGATCCCTGTGGTCGTTTCCCTGAAAAACAAGTACACCGTTTTGGATACTATTAGGGGGGTGCGACTTACCAGGGGCATGCAGTTGGGTACAGGTCCCTGGCACAGAGTCTGTCCCTGTTGCCCAGAAAGGAAGGGGGGAAAGGAGGAGAGTGTTAGTCATTGGCGACTCGGTAGTTAGAGGGTCAGATAGAAGGTTTGCTGGGAACAAAAGAGACTCGCGATTGGTGCATTGCCTTCCAGATGCCAGAGTTTGTGATGTCTGAGATTGTGTCTTTAGGGTCCTGAAGGGAGAGGGTGACCAGCCCCAAGTCATGGTCCACATAGAAAGATGGACAGGGATGTAAGACAGGATTTCAGGGAGCTAGGGTGGAAGCTGAGAGTGATAACAGAGTTGTTATCTCTGGAATGTTACCCGTTCCACATGATAGTGAGGTGAAGAAAAGGGAGAGATATCAGCTGAACACATGGCTGCAGGGATGGTGCAGGAGGGATGGTTTCAGGTATATGGATAATTGGGGCTCATTCTGGGGAAGGTGGGACTCTACAAACAGGATGGGCTTCACTTGAACCAGAGGGGTACTAATATCCTGGGAGGGAAATTTGCTAGTGCTATTCGGGTGGGATTAAACGAGCTCAGCTGGGGGATAGGAACCTGTGTTGTAGTTCCAGTGCACAGGAAGATGAGAATAGGGAGGACAGGGACAGGATTACACAGTCACAGGAGTGTGCTGGCAGACAGCAAACTGGTTTGAAGTGTATCTACTTCAACGCCAGGAGTATCCAGAATAAGGTAGGTGAGCTTGCAGCATGGATAGGTACCTAGGACTTTGATGTTGTGGCCATTTCAGAGACATGGACAGAGCAAGGTCAGGAATGGATTTTGCAGGTTCCAGGGTTGAGATCTTTCATCAAAATCAGGGAAGGTGGTAAAAGAGGGGGAGGTGTGGCTTTGTTAGTCAAGGACAGTATGACGGTGGCTGAAAGAACATTTGCGAGGACCCGTCTACTGAGGTGGTATGGGCTGAGATTAGAAACAGGAGAGGAGAGGTCACACTGCTGGGAGTTTTTTATAGGCTTCCGCAGAGTTCCAGGGAGGTGGAGGAGAGGATCACAAAATAATTCTGGGTAGGACTGAAAGGAACAGGATGGTCATTATGGGGGTCTTTAACTTCCCCAACATTGATTGGAAATGCTGTAACTCTACTACATAAGAAGGATCAGTTTTTGTCCAATGTGTACAGGAGGGTTTCCTCACACAGTATATCGAAGGGCCAACAAGAGGGGAGGCCACACTGGATCTGGTACTTCGTAATGAACCAGGCCAGGTGTTTGATTTAGTTATAGGTGAGTACTTTGGAGACAGTGACCATAATTCAGTTACGTTTAGTTTAGCGATGGAAAGGGATAGGTACATGCCACAGGTCAAGAGTTATAAATGGGGAAAGAGCAATTATAATGCCATTAGGCAAGACTAAGGAGGCATAGAATGGGGCAGCAAAATACAGAGGATGGGGACAATTGAAATGTGGAGCTGGTTTAAGGAGCAGGTATTGCGTGCCTTTGTTAGGTGTGTCCCTGTCAGGCAAGGAGGAAGTGAAAAGATAAGAGAACCGTGGTTTAGAGCATAGAGCATAGATAAGTACAGCACAGAACAGGCCCTTAGGCCCACGATGTTGTGCTGAGGTTTGATCCTGACGTAAAAAATAATAACTTAACCTACACATTCCTCAACTCTCTGCTATCCATGTGCATGTCCAGCAGTCACTTAAATGTCCCCAATGACCCTGCTTCCACCACCACCATTGGCAAAACATTCCATGCATTCACAACTCTCTGTGTAAAGATCCTATCTCTGATGTCTCCTCTATACCTTTCTCCTAATACCTTACAACTATGACCCCATGCACCAGTCAATTCTGCCCTGGGGAAAAGTCTCTGGCTATTGACTCTATCTATTCCTCTCATTATTTTGTACACCTCGATCAGGTCTCCTCTCTTCCTCCTTCTCTCCAGAGAGAAATGTCTGAGCTTATTCAACCTTTCTTCGTAAGGCAAGCCCTCCAGTCCAGGCAGCATCCTGGTAAACCTTCTTTGCACCCTCTCCAAAGCCTCTATCTTTCATATAGTAGGGCAACCAGAACTGGACACAATATTCCAAGTGTGGTCTCATCAAGGACTTGTAGAGCTGTAGCAAAACCTCGCGGCTCTTAAACTCGAATCCCCTGTTAATGAAAGCCAAAACACCATATGCTTTCTTAACAACCCTATCCACTTGGGTGGCAACTTTGAGGGATCTATGTATTTGCATACCCAGATCCCTCTGTTCCTCCACACTGCCAAGAATCCTGTCTTTAATCCTATATTCAGCATTCAAGTTCGACTTTCCAAAATGCATTACTTCACATTTATCCAGGTTGACTCCATCTGCCATTTCTCAGCCCCACTCTGTATCCTGTCTATGTCATGCTGCAGCCTGCAGGAGCCCTGATATTATCAACGACACCTCCAACCTTTGTGTCATCTGCAAATTTACTAACCCACCCTTCAACCTCCTCATCCAAGTCATTTATAAAAACTACAAAGAGCAGAGGCCCAAGAACAGAGCCCTGTGGGACCCCACTCAACACTGACATCCAGGCAGAATAGTTTCCATCTACAACCACTCTCTGCCTTCTGTCAGCCAGCCAATTCTGAATCCAGATAGCCAAATCTCCCTGTATCCCATACATCCTGATTTTATAAATGAGCCTACCGTGGGGAACCCTATCAAATGCCTTGCTGAAGTCCATATACACCACATCCACTGCTCGGCCTTCGTTAATCTGTCTTGTCTCCTCCTCAAAGAACTCAATAAGATTTGTGAGGCATGACCTGCCCCTCACAAAGCCATGCTGAACTGTCTTTAATCACACTATGCTTTGCCAAATAATCATAAATCCTATCCCTCAGAGTTCTTTCCAAAACTTTGCTGATCACAGACGTAAGACTGACTGGTCTGTAATTGCCAGGGATTTCCCTATTCCCCTCGAAAAAAGGAACAACATTTGCCTCCTTCCAATCCTACAGTACGACTCCCATAGAGAATGAGGAGGCAAAGATCCTCGGCAGCGCTTAGCAACCTCCTTTCTCGGTTCCCCGGAGCAGCCTGGGATAAATCTGGTCTGGCCCTGTGGACTTATTAATCCTAATGTTTTCCAAACTTTCTAGCACATCAACTTCATCAATTTTGATCTCGTCAAGCCTATATCCCAGCTCCTCAAAGTTTTCATTCACAACAAGGTCCCTTTTTCTTAGTGAAAACTGAAGCAAAAACCTCATTTAGGGTTTCCCCTAGCTGCTCAGACTCCATGCACAAGTTCCCTCCACTATCCCTGATCAGCCCTACCTTCTCCCTGATCATTCTCTTATTCCTCACATAGGAGTAAAATGCCTTTGGGTTCTCCCTAATCCTTCTTGCCAAGCCTTTTTCGTGTCCTCTTCTGACTCTCCTCAGTCCATTTCTGAGCTCCTTTCTAGTAAGCCTGTAATCCTCTAAAGCTGTGCCAGATCCTTGCTTCCTCCACCTTACGTAATCTGCCTTCTTCCTTTTGACAAGAAGCTCCTCTGTTCTCGTCATTCAGGTTCCTTAATCTTAGTCCTTCTTGTCTGTCTCAGAGGAACAAATTCGTGCATCACTCGCAACAACTGCTCCTTAAATAGTCTCCACATGTCTGCTGTGCCCTTTCTGTGGCACAATTGCTCCCAGTCTGTACTTCCCAACTTCTGTCTGATAGCGTCATAATTTCCTTTTACCCAATTAAATATCCTCCCTCGGTAGCTGCTCCTTTCCCTTTCCAAGGCAATGGTAAATAGTTTACTAAAGAAATTATATCTCTTGTTAAGCGGAAGAGAGAGGCATATATAACGTTGAGGCAAGATGGTTCAGATGCGGCGATGGAGAGTTGCAGAATAGCTAGAAAGTATTTAAAGAGAGAGTTAAGAAGAGCAAGGAGGGGACACGAGCAGTCTTTAGCAAGTAGAAAAAAGGAGAACCCTAAAGCTTTCTATAGGTATGTGAGAAATAAAAGGATGACGAGGGTAGGAATAGAGCCAGTCAAAGATAGAAGTGGGAAGTTGTGTGTGGACCCTGTGGAGATTGGAGAGGTGCTAAACGAATATTTCTCATATGTTTGCACTCAGGAAAATGAGAATATTGTAGAGGAGAAGAATGAGATACGGGCCATGAGACTTGAAATGATTGAGGTTAGTAAGGAGGAGGTGTTATCAATTCTAGAATATATAAAAGTGGATAAGTCCCCTGGTCTGGATGGGATTTTTTCTCTGGGAAGCTAGGGAGGACATGGCCGAGCTTTGGCCTTGATATTTGAGTCATAATTGTCTACAGGTTTAGTACCAGAGAACTGGAGGATTACAAATATTGTGCCTTGTTCAAGAAGGGCAGTAGAGATAACCCAGGTAATTATTGACCAGTGAACCTTATGTCTGTTGTAGGAAAAGATTTGGAAAGGATTATAAGAGATAGGATTTATAATCACCGAGCAAGCAACAATTTGATTGGAAATAGTCAACATGGATTCATCAAGGGCAGGTCGTGTCTCACAAACCTCAGAGAGTTTTTTGAGAAGGTGACCAAACATGTGGAAGAGGGTAGTTCAGTTGACGTGGTATACATGGACTTCAGTAAAGCCTTTGATAAGGTTCCACATGGTAGGCTGATGGAGAAAATGCAGAGGCATGGGATTGAGGGTGTTTTAGCATTTGGATTAGAAACTGGCTTTCTGAAAGAAGGCAGTGAGTGGTGGTTGATGACAAATATTCAGCCTGAAGTCCGGTTACTAGTGGTGTGCCACAAGGATCTGTTTTGGGACCACTGCTGTTTGTCATTTTTATAAACAACTTGGATGCAGGCATAAGCGGATGGGTTAGTAAGTTTGCAGATGATACTAAAGTCGGTGGAGTGGTGGATAGTGTGGAAAAATGTTACGGGTTGAATGGAGACTTGGATAAACTGCAGAACTGGGCTGAAAGGTGGCAAATGGAGTTTAATGCAGATAAATGTGACGTGATGCACTTTGGGAAAATTAACAGGAAGGCAGAGTACTTGGTCAATGGAAAGATAGTTGGTAGTGTGGATGTGCAGAGGGATCTTGGTGTCCATGTACATAGATCCCTGAAAGTTGCCACCCAGGTTGATAGTGCTATTAAGACGGCATACGGTGTGTCAGGTTTTATTGGTAGAGGGATTGAGTTCCAGAGCTGTGATGTCATGCTGCAACTGTACAAAATGCTAGTGCGGCCTCACTTGAAGTATTGCGTAACGTTCTGTTCGCCCCATTACAGGAAGTTTGTGGAAGCATTGGAAAAGGTGCAGAGGAGATTTACCAGGATGTTGCCTGGTCTGGAGCGAAGGTCTTATGAGGAAATGCTGAGGGATTTGGGTCTGTTCTCATTGGAGAGAAGAAGGCCAAGAGGGGATTTGATAGAGACATACAAGATGATCAGAGGATTAGATAGCGTGGACAGTGAGATTTTTTCCTAGGATGATGACATCTGCTTGTACGAGGGGGCATAGCTGCAAATTGAGGGATGATAGATTTAAGACAGATGTTAGAGGCAGGTTCTTCACTCGGAGAGTGGTAAGATCGTGGAATGCCTGCCTGCCAATGTAGTTAACTCAGTCACATTTGGAGCATTTAAACAATCCTTGGATAAGCATATGGGTGATGATGATATAGTGTAGGGTGATGGGCTTAGATTAGTTCACAGGTCAGCAGAACATCGAGGGCTGAAGGGCCTGTACTGCGCTGTATTGTTCTATGTTCTATGATGCGATTAGGCAAGATTTAGGATGCATAGGATGAGGAAGGAAAGTTCAGGGGATGGGCACAATTGAAATGTGGAGCTTGTTCAAGGAACAGCTGCTGCATATCCTTGATCAGCCTGAACCTGTCAGGCAGGGAGGATGTGGTCGAGTGAGGGAGCCATGGTTTACTGAAGAAGCTGAATCTCTTGTCAAGAAGAAGTGAAGGCTTATGTTAGAATGAGACATGAAGGCTCAGTTAGGGCACTTGACAGTTCCAAGTTAGTCAGGAAAGACCTAAAGAGAGAGCTAAGAAGAGCCAGGAGGGGTCATGAGAAGTCATTGGCAGATAGGATCAAGGAAAACCCTAAAGCTTTCTCTCAATATATCAGGAATAAAAGAATGACTGGAGAAAGATTAGGGCCAATTAAGGATGATAATGGGAAGTTGTGTGAGGAGTAGAAGGAGATAGGGGAAGTGCTAAAAGAATATTTTTGGTCAGTATTCACACTGGAAAAAGAAAATGTTGTTGAGGAGAATACTGAGATATAGGCTACTAGACTAGATGGAATTGAGGTTCACAAGGAGGAGGTGTTAGCCATTCTGGAATAATGAAAATAGATAAGTCCCCTGGGCCAGATGGGATTCTCAAGCCAGGGGGGAGATTGCCAAGCCTTTGGCTTTGATCTTTATGTCGTCATTGTCTACAGGAATAGTGCCAGTAGACTAGAGGATAGCAAATGTTCAAGAAGGGGAGTAGAGACAGCCCTGGTAATTATAGACTGTGAGCCTTACTTCGCTAGCATGTAAAGTATTGGAAAAGGTTATAAGAGATAGGATTTATAATCATCTACAGAAGAATAAGGACAGTCAACACGGTTTTGTGAAGGTTTGATCATGCCTCACAAACCTTAATGAGTTCTTCAAGAAGGTGACAAAACAGGTGGATGAAGGAAAAGCATTTAATGTGGTGTATTTGGATTTCAGTAAGGCATTTGATAAGGGGTGGGGAGGGAAATATATCCCTGGCAGTGGGGTCTGTTTGGAGGTGGTGGAAATATCGGCGGATGATTTGGTTTATGCGAAGGTTGGTAGGGTGGAAGGTGAGCACCAGGGGCGTTCTGTCCTTGTTACGGTTGGAGGGGTGGGATCTGAGGGCAGAGGTGCCGGATGTAGACGAGATGCGTTGGAGGGCATCTTTAACCACGTGGGAAGGGAAATTGCGGTCTCTAAAGGAGGAGGCCATCTGGTGTGTTCTGTGGTGGAACTGGTCCTCCTGGGAGCAGATCCGGCGGAGGCGGAGGAATTGGGAATACAGACAGACCCCACCACCAGGGATATATTTCCCTCCCCACCTCTTTCCGCCTTCTGCAAAGACCGTTCCCTCCGCAACTATCTGATCAGGTCCACGCCCCCAAACAACCCACCCTCCAATCCTGGCACTTTCCCCTGCCAATGCAGGAACTGTAAAACCTGTGCCCACACCTCCTCCCTCACCTCTATCCAAGGCCCTAAAGGAGCCTACCACATCCATCAAAGTTTTACTTGCACATCCACTAATATAATTTATTGTATCCGTTGCTCCCGATGTGGTCTCCTCTACATTGGGGAGACTGGACGCCTCCTAGCAGAGCGCTTTAGGGGACATCTCCGGGACACCCGCACCAATCAACCAAATCGCCCCGTGGCCCAACATTTCAACTCCCCCTCCCACGCTGCCAAGGACATGGAGGTCCTGGGCCTCCTTCACCGCCGCTCCCTCACCACCAGACGCCTGGAGGAAGAACGCCTCATCTTCCGCCTCGGAACACTTCAACCCCAGGGCATCAATGTGGACTTCAACAGTTTCCTCATTTCCCCTTCCCCCACCTCAACCTAGTTCCAAACTTCCAGCTCAGAAACTGTCCCCATGACTTGTCCGGACTTGTCCTACCTGCTTAGCTCCTTTTCCACCTATCCACTCCACCCTCTCCTCCTTGACCTATCACCTTCATCCCCTCCCCCACTCACCCATTGTACTCTATGCTACTCTCTCCCCACCCCCACCCTCCTCTAGCTTATCTCTCCACGCTTCAGGCTCACTGCCTTTATTCCTGATGAAGGGCTTTTGCCCAAAACGTTGATTTCGAAGCTACTTGGATGCTGCCTGAACTGCTGTGCTCTCCCAGCACCACTAATCCAGAATCTGGTTTCCAGCATCTGCAGTCATTGTTTTTACTTTTCAGAGCCATGAGGTCATGCTGCAGCTATACAAAACTCTGGTGCAGCCACACTTGGAGTATTGCATACAGTTCTGGTCACTGCATTATAGGAACGATATGGACGCTTTGGAAAGGGTTTAGAGGAGATTTACTAGGGTGTTGCCTGGAAAGGACGGAATGTCTTATGAGGAAAAGCTGAGAGACCTGAGGCTGTTTTCATTAGAGAGAAGTTTGAGAGGTAACTTAATTGAGACATATAAGATAATCAGAGGATTAGATAGGGTGGACAGGTAGAGCCTTTTTCCTTGGCTGGTGATGGCTAACATGAGGGGACATAGCTTTAAATTGAGGGGTGATAGGTATAGGACAGATGTCAGAGGTAGTTTCTTTACTCAGAGAGTAGTAGGGACATGGAATGCCCTGCCTGCAACAGTAGTAGACTCAGCAACTTTAAGGGCATTTAAATGGTCATTTGATAGACATAAGGATGAGAATGGAATAGTGGAGGATAGATGGGCTTCAGATTGGTTCCACAGGTCGGCACAACATTGAAGGCAGAAGGGTCTGTACTGTGCTGTAATGTTCTATTTAGTATCTTGTTTCCAGATTTTCACCCTTGCAAAACCTACAACTTTTGAAATTAATATTTCATCTTTTTAATTTGTATCTTTACGATAATCTTCTGTCAGTTTGATATTACAATTCAGTGACACATAGAGTTGATGCTGATTCATTTACAGTGAATTCTCAGTGAAAAGCAAATCAACCATTTAATTTGATTGCATGGTTGCACTAATTGAAATAATTGGCTGTTTACATTTGCTCAAGATTGGTTGCTTTGTTTCCCTGGTTAAACCTTTCTGAGGCTGTGGGTAATAACAGGAATCTCTGAATCCTAAACCTGCTCCAGCACAGGATGGTGTCTCAGAATGGTCATTATCATATTGGCAGTTGGTTGAACATGCAGTCCCAAATCCTGATTAGTCCAGACAGCATCAGTTTAACCCCTCTAGTGTCCAGTTTACTTTTTAGAAATTGTCCTTACAATCACCCAAAGATTAAACTGTCCAGTCCAGAAGTTCCTTTAAAAAGAGGTGACAATTCCAAAAGGTGTTGGTTTGTTTATTCAAAATGAAAATGTTATTTTTAGCAGATTTACATGGCAACAATATGTTTATCTGCCCTGTGGTATTTACACTGTTGATGTCCTCATATGACAACAGTGACTTTTTTAGTAGTGAAGCGCCTCTAGATGCTATAGAAATATGTTTCTTTTTATTGTGATGCCTATACGTGACAACCAACTTAATTAACCAGTGACATAATTACTCACCTCGTGACTCAGAAGGTCTCCTGTGTATACTGTGCTCATAATTCACTGCACCCAGAGTCCAGCACAACATCCTGCCTGGATTATTATCGTATCAGTCACCTGCTCACTCACATCATTCATTCTCACTACGCCAAGGTCCCCATTTGGGCACATTCTCAGTACATTGCTCTATGCTAAAAGCTGCTAACTATAGAATGAGGTTTCATCTCTGACAAGACAACCAACAAATTCCTAGAACTTCTGCACAAGCAAAAATGTCAGACATTTTTCATACAGTGTAGTCTTGCTCCTGTTCCTTATATTCTTAACTTCTTGTACATTCAACTGTCTTCTCACAAGTAAACCAGGAACCCCAAGAGGAATATCAGAAATTTTAAATAGAAAATAGAACATGACAGTGCAGTATAGGCCCTTTGGCCCTCAATATTGCAGCACCTGTGAAACCAATCTGTAGCCCATCTAACCTACACTATTCCATTCTCATCAATATGTCTATCCAAAGATCATTTAACTGTCCATAAAGTTGGCAAACCTACAATTGTTGCAGACAGTGCATTCCACGCCCCTACTACTCTGTGAGTAAAGAACCTACCTCGGACATCTATCCTATATCTATCACCCCTCAATTTAAAGCTATGTCCCCTCGTGCTAGCCATCACCACCTGAGGAAAAAGGTTCTCACTGTCTACCCTATCTAACTCTCTGATTATCTTGTCTGTCTCAATTAAGTCACCTCTCAACTTTCATCTCTCTAAAGAAAACAGCCTCAAGTCCCTCAGCCTTTCCTCGTAAGACCTTCCCTCCATACCAGGCAACATCCTAGTAAATCTCCTCTGAACCCTTTCCAAAGCTTCCACATCCTTCCTGTAATGCAGTGACCAGAACTGTACACAATACTCCAAGTGCAGCCAAACCAGAGTTTTGTACAGCTACAGCATGACCCCATGGCTCTGAAATTCAATCCCTCTACCATAAAAGCTAACACACCGTATGCCTGTTTAACAACCCTATCAACCTGGTTGGCAACTTTGAGGGATCTATATACATGGCCACCAATATCTCTCTGCTCATCTACACTACCAAAAATCTTACTATTCGCCCAGTACTCAGCATTCCTGTTACTTCTTCCAAAGTGAATCACCTCATACCTTTCTGCATTAAATTCCATTTGCCACCTCTCAGCCCAGCTCTGCAGCTTATCTGTGTCTCTCTGTAACCTACAACATCTTTCAGGACTATCCACGACTCCACCAACCTTAGTGTCGTCTGCAAATTTACTAACTCATCCTTCTACGCCCTCATTCAGGTCATTTATGAAAATGACAAACAGCAGTGGATCCAAAACAGATCCGATAAAATATACAAATTAACTATGGCAATGAAAATTCCTTTGAAATTCCTACCAGTGGTCCCCTACGCTAATGTGTGAAAACAAATTGCTTTGGTTTTTGTGGTAACCTGATGCCTGGATTTGTGTGAGTGATCGACAGGCTTTATTAAACCTAAATATTTCCAGGACATTGTAAGAGAGGATATTCAGACAGTCCCAGGATCCAATTCTATGTGATCTGGTGTCAATATGATGTAACGGCTTTTGCATGTGCTCAGTAGTTATCACAGTCATAGATTCACAGAGATGTAAAGAACGGAAACAAGCCCTTAAATCCAACTTGTCAATGCCAACCAGATATCCTAAATTAATCTAGTTCCATTTGCCATCACTTGGTCCATATCTGTCTAAACCCTTCCTATTCGTGTATCCATCCAGATGTCTTTTAAATGTTATAATTATACCAGTCTCCACCAATTCCTCTGCCAGCTCATTCCATACACACACCACCCTCTGTGTGAAAAAAAGTTGCCCCTTAGATCCCTTTTAAATCTTTCCCCCTCACCCTAAACCCTTTAGTTTTGGACTCCCCCAACAGAGGGAAAAAAACCTTGTCTGCTTATCCTATCAATGCCCTTCATGATATTCTCAACTTCTATAAGGTCACTGCTCAGCCTCTGATGCACCAAGGAAAACAACTCGAGCCTATTCAGCCTCTCCCTATAGCTCAAAACCTGCAACCCCGACAACTTTATTGTAAATCTTTTCTGAACCCTTCCAAGTTTCACAACATCCTTCCTATATTCTTAGAGCAAATGTGTGATTAAGCCTTTACACTACATCTCCCAAGTTTCTTTGCAATCCCTCATTTAGCCATTGAAATTGTGAACATTTAACTCTCCATTCCCACAGTGTAATGCATTCAAATTTCCTGATGATACAGAAATACTTGGGAGGGCATGTTGAGATGAGAACACAGGGAAACTGCAAGCGTTATAGATAGGTTGAGTGAGTGGGTGAAATAAATCACATTACTATTAATAGACCTCTTTAAATTGTAGAAGTGGGGAGCTTTCTAGAGGGGGAATGGTACAAGGATTACACTGAGATATAGCAGGAGTGTAGGGCAGCAAAGTAAGTAATGATACCCAGTGTGGAACACTGTATAAACATAAACAAAAACAACAAATAAGTATGAAAGGGGGAAAATAATGAAAAGGCAAAGTAGTTCCTCTTTATTTAAAAGCATATAATATTTGTAACAAGATAAATGAATTAAGCAACTTTCCTGTGAATTGGTGACCTCAGTCTATATTGAAGGTGTTGTAAACTGAATGCAACATGAATTTTTTTATTCATTTATGGGATATGGGCTTCAGTAGCTGAGCATACGATATGTAACTGCAGATACTTTATTACCATCTGAGAATTATTTCTGATGAGATAATTATACAATCACAAATGAATAATCCCCTCGTTTGGATTGGTTACTTTTAATACTAAGTAATGTTTTCATTGAACCCCATACCATCGATAATCAAAATTAACATCAACAGTTAATCAGTGGTTAGCATTAGAACATAGAACATAGAACATAGAACATAGAACAGTACAGCACAGAACAGGCCCTTCAGCCCACGATGTTGTGCCGACCACTGATCCTCATGTATGCACCCTCAAATTTCTGTGACCATATGTATGTCGAGGAGTCTCTTAAATGTCCCCAATGACCCTGCCTCCACAACTGCTGCTGGCAACGCATTCCATACTCTCACAACTCTCTGGGTAAAGAATTTGCCTCTGACATCCCCTCTATACTTTCCTCCAACCAGCTTAAAACTATGACCCCTCGTGTTAGTCATTTCTGCCCTGGGAAATAGTCTCTAGCTATCGACTCTATCTATGCCTCTCATTATCTTGTATACCTCAAATAGGTCCCCTCTTCTCCTCCTTTTCTCCAATGAAAAAAGTCTGAGCTCAGTCAACCTCTCCTTATAAGATAAGCCCTCCAGTCCAGGCAGCATCCTGGTAAACCTCCTCTGAACCCACTCCAAAGCATCCACATCTTTCTTATAATAGGGCGACCAGAACTGGACACAGTATTCCAAGTGCGGTCTAACCAAAGTTTTATAGAGCTGCAACAAGATCTCACGACTCTTAACCTCAATCCCCCTGTTAATAAATGCCAAAACACCATATGCTTTCTTAACAACTTTGTCCCTTGGGTGACCATTTTAAGGGATCTATGTACCTGCACCCCAAGATCCCTCTGTTCCTGCACACTACCAAGAATCCTATCCTTAATCCTGTACTCAGCTTTCAAATTCGACCTTCCAAAATGCATCACCTTGTATTTATCCAGGTTGAAATCCATCTGCCACCTCTCAGCCCATCTCTGCATCCTGTCAATGTCCCGCTGCAGCCTACAACAGTCCTCTATACTGTCAACGACACCTCCAACCTTTGTGTCGTCTGCAAACTTGCTGACCCATCTTTCAATCCCCTCATCCAAGTCATTAATAAAAATTACAAACAATAGAGGCCCAAGGACAGAGCCCTGTGGAACACCACTCACCACAGACTTCCAGGCAGAATATTTTCCTTCTACTACCACTCGCTGTCTTCTGTTGGCCAGCCAATTCTGTATCCAGACAGCTATGTTCCCCTGTGTCCCATTCCTCCTGACCTTCTGAATGAGCCTACCATGGGGAACCTTATCAAATGCCTTGCTGAAGTCCATATACACCACATCCACAGCCCGACCCTCATCAACTTTTGTAGTCACATCCTCAAAGAACTCGATAAGGTTTGTGAGGCATGACCTGCCCCTCACAAAGCCGTGTTGACTGCATTTAATCAAGCCATGCTCTTCCAGATGGTCATAAATCCTATCCCTCAGAATCCTTTCGAACACCTTGCAGATGACAGACATGAGACTTATTGGTCTGTAATTGCTGGGGATTTCCCTATTTCCTTTCTTGAAGAGAGGAATTACATTTGCCTCTCTCCAGACTCAGGTACAACTCCAGTGGAGAGCGAGGATGAAAAGATCATTAATGCCTCACAATGCCAGGGACTTGGGTTCAACCACAGCCTCAGATGACTGTGGAGTTTGCACGTTTTCCCCATGTCTGCGTGGGTTTCCTCTGGGTGCTCTGGTTTCCTCCCCAGTCCGAAGATGTGCAGATTAGGTGGATTGGTCATTCTAAAAATTGCCGTTAGTGTCCAGGTTAGGTGGGTTAGCCATGGTAAATGCAGGGTTATGAGGATAGAGTAGGGAGTTGGGTCTGGATTTTTAAAAATTTATTCGTTCATGGGAAGTAGGTGCCGCTGAGTGGCCAGTACAGAGGAACCTCGATTATCTAAATGGCACGGGTAGGGAGTATTTTATTGGATAATCGGTTGGAGGCACTGGATTCTGCAAAGGCTACGGCCTTGACAACATTCGGGCAATAATACTGAAGACTTGTGCTCCATAACTTGCTGCTTCGCTAGCCAAGCTCTTCCAGGACAGTTACAACACTGGCATCTAGCCGACAATGTGGAAAATTGCCAGGTATGTCCTTAGGTATACAAGATAATGAGAGGAATAGATAGAGTCAATAGGCAGAGATTTTACCCCAGGGCAGGATTGACTGGTACGAGGGTCATAGTTGTAAGAATTAGGAGAAAGGTATAGAGGAGACATTAGAGGTAGGTTCACTACGTAGAGAGTTGTGAATACATGGAATGCGTTGCCAGCTGTGGTGGTAGAAGCAGAGTCATTGGGGACATTTAAGCGACTGCTGGACATGCACATGGATAGCAGTGATTTGAGGAAAGTGTAGGTTGTTATTATATTTTACATTAGGATTAATCCTCGGCACAACATCGTGGGCCTAAGGGCCTGTTCTGTGCTGTACTTTTCTATGTTTTGTGTTAATATAAAAGCCAGGATAAATCTAACCGACCAGTTACCGCCCCATCAGTCTACTCTCGATCATCAGTAAAGTGATGGAAGGTGTCATCAACAGGGCTATCAAGCAGCACCTGCTCAGCAATAACCTGCTCAGTGACACCCAATTTGGGTTCTGCCAGGGTCACTCAGCTGCAGACCCAGTCTAGCAACTATGTCCTTTAGGACCCGACCAGCTCGATCAGTAATGCTGCTGCTGAGCCACTCTTGGTGGTGGACATTGAAATCCCCCACCCAGAGGACATTTTGTGCCCTTACCACCCTCACTGCTTCCTCTAAGTGTTGTTCAGCATGGAGGAGTACCGATTCATCAGCTGAGGGAGGATGGTATGTGGTAATTAGCAGGAGGTTTCCTTGCCAATGTTTAACCTGAAACCACAAAACATCATGAGGACTCCCAGGGCAACTCTCTCCCAACTGTATCCCACTGTGCTGCCATCTCTGCTGGGTCTGTCCTGCCGGTGGGACAGGACATATCCAGGGATGGTGATGGTGATGTCTCGGACATTTCCTATAAGGTATGAGTCTATGAGTATGACGATGTCAGGCTGTTACTTGACTAGTTTATGTGACAGCTTTCTCAATTTTGGCACGCGCCCCTAGATGTTAGTAAGGAGGACTTTGCACGGTCGACAGGGCTGTTTCTGCCATTGTATTTTCTGGTGCCTAAGTCAATGCCCGGTGATCTGTCCAGTTTCATTCCTTTGAGACTTTGTAGCAATTGGTACAACTGAATGGCTTGCTCAGCCATTTCAGAAGGCAATTAAGAACCAACCACTTTGCTGTGGGTCTGGAGTCATATGTAGGCCAACCAGGTGAGGATGGCAGCTTTTCTTCCCTAAGAACATTAGTGAACCAGGAAGGGATGCTTTTCAGAGGGCCAGGGCAAACTCAATGAGCTGATTTGCTTCTTTCTGCACTGTAGGGATTCTATGAAGATAATCTCATTATTTCACTTTTGTATCCCAGGAAACAATGAATGACTTCCAAGAGGACCCTACTGCTGACATTATCACGACTGTTGATTCACTGCAAGCAGTAGGAAAACGTTTCCAGGAATGTATAGACAGTGTTGGAGAACTTCTGGAAGAAAGGGAGAATCTTATGAAAGAATTAAACTTCATGAAGGAGCCAGTGCATAAAGAGATTGGTAACCTTAGGACTGAACTCTTGAAACTTTACCAAGCTAAATCAAAGACAGAGATTGAATGTGATAACTTCAAGGAAGAAATAACATGCACAAAAAGAAACTTGTTTAAGATCACTAAAGCTCAAATTACTTGTAAATATGAACTACACATCAATAAACAGGACTTGCCCCTAATTACATCGCAACAGGAAGTACTGGAATCTGAGGCACAGAGACTTGCTGATGAATTGGCTGTACTTAAACATTGCCATCAGAAAGAATTAAACCAAATGATTAATCGGTTGGAGAGTATTAAAAATGAAAGGAATATGCTGTCCCTGACAAACAGTCATCAAACAAACGAAGAATTTCAAAGTTTGTTTGGAGAACAGTGGCAATGGCTGGAGAAACACTATGAACCTAAAGTGAGAAATCTCCTGAACTGGAGTAAGACCAGGGCTGAATCACTTAAACACACACTGCATGAAATTGAAAGCTTCAGAAAACAGTTGCAACCTCTGCAGGAGCAGGTGACAAAACTAAACATAAGGAGACAATGTCTTGAAGAGCAGATGCAATTTATTCAGAGAAAATGGGCTGAGGACATTCTGCAATATCAGGTAAAGAAACAGAATATTTTAAGAATTCATTGTATCCGAGGTGAGAGTTAAGCAAAACATTCGAAAAACATTCTTACTTTGATTTTAGTTTGATCTTCCTTATTTTAATTTCTAATAGGATCTATAGACTATAAATACATTATAAAAACTAAAAGAACTGCAGGCACTGTAAATCAGAAAGAAAAACAGAAATTGCTGGAAAAGCTCAACAGGTCTGGCACCATCAGAACACAAGAGGAAGGGTCACTGGACCCTAAACGTTAACTCTGTTTTCTCTTCATGGATGCCACCAAACCTGCTGAGTCTTTCCAGCAGTTTCTGTTTTGTTATCGAAAAATACATGTTCTGTTGTCATAAAGGAGTTAAATCTTGCTGAAATGAGAGATGTGGTTTTTTTGAAGATTTTCTTCTAACACTCACCAGGACAAATGCAATATTTCAAACAATTGGCAAATTGACTCCGGCTGCGTCATTGTTATGGAGAAAGCAAGAGTGTGACAGGTTCTCAAAGCTCCTGGGTAATTTGGAAAACAGGTTTAACACACCATTCCATGCTGCTCCAGGGGAGCAGATTTGCAAGTGGTATTTTCTGCTCATAGGAGGCTTCTATTATTCCATAAAGACATTGTCCCCCCACCCCAACGTTAAATAACAGAGTGTATGGATTTTAGTGTTAGTTTGGCATCAGTTATATTGGGACTAGTACAGATTTATCAATGGCGAGAATGCTACTGTGTGATTCTCAGCAATTAGCAGCTTTTATTCTTGGGTTAATATCCCAGACAGGGCAACTAGGGATGGGCAATAAAGGCTGACCAGCCAGTGATGCCCACATTCCAGAACATGAATATGTTTTTTAAGAATTGCTGAACTGAATTCAGACCAAGGATGAAATTTGGACCCCTGTCGCCAGGACCTTAGCCTGCGCCTTAGGATTCTAACCCCTAGTGACATGACCACGACACCACCATCTGCTCCTGCTAAAGTAAGGGAGCATTAATCGTATGGCACAGGGAATGGGTGCAACCATATCCAGAGTAATGTACTGTTTGGTCTCTTTATATAAAAGTGATGTACCAGCATTAGAGACAGTTCAGAGAAGGATCACCAGGCAGATTCGTGGAATGAATGAGGAAATGTTGAGCTGGTTTGGTTTTAACTGATTGACATTGAGAAGCATGGGAGGTGACCTAATTGAATCATATAAAATTCTATGGGGAATTGACAGGGTAAACATAGAGAAGAATTATCCCCCTTTGAGGGATGTTGTATAAATAATCATAACCCGCTCATCATGGTGTCTGAGCTCTCTGGACCATTGTTCACTATAAGGTACTCTCTTTCAGGGTGGCGGTCTACAATAGGGCTTACAGAGTCTGCTGTGGGAGAGGAAAACCACGCGGGGCTCTAATGAGAACAGGCTCCAGTCATAAACAAAATGCTGTTTGTTGCAGATAGCAACAAGTTACACCAATGTGAGGGACACTGTGACAGATTGGGTGGGAGATTCAGATTGTGCGTCTTACTGCTTTGGGGATTCCGAAGCTGTTGTCCATGTGAATGTACATGAATAACATCAGAATGGACAGTGCTTAAGACATTGTTAGATCTCATAGTTTCCAATAAGAGTCCAAGTGGAGGGGTGGTTTCAGGTTGTCTTTATTGCAGCTTTGTTTTCAGTACAGCTTCATTTCTTCAATAAGACACATAAAAAGCTTCAGAATGTCTTAACTTATACAGTTAAAACTTAGAGCGCACATGCACATCCGCACCTGCACCTTGTTTGCTATTGGTCAGCAGTGCAAAGTTATCCCGTCGCATTTGGCTCTCTGGTACAGTAACTTATACAGTTCAAGCTTGCCTCTGCAATTTACCTGACACTATGTAACTGTTGATGGTCTTTAACCTGAAGGAAGTATTGCCACACTCAGCAATTTCAGTGTATTTCCAAGTAAGCTAATCATATCACTGAACAACAAAGAGATGGACAGGCTTGTGGCTCACCTCTGGTTCTCCATAGTTTCATGGTGTTACCAGACTCTCTTATCTCCCTTCTTGAGGCTTTTCAAAATGGATAATTATTCAGTGATCATTTGCCAGCAGAACCTGTTAAGTTATTTTTTTCTGAGTTTCTTAGGCACTTGATGCAACTGCAATATATCAGCTTCTGAGAACAACAATCAAATTTTATTAAGCAAATACAGTACAAACTTTTGAGAAATTCTTCACAGTCTTTGCCATGCTTGTGAAGCATGTCGAAAGTTTCTCTGAACAAAGGAAACAGTCCTTCCTTTATACAGAATCTTCACATCACAGTAGGTAATGCCCACAAGACAACCCCAGCCTCTCCCCCACAGTCACATGCCACTCAAGACACAATGTAGTGACCCAATCATCTCCAGAAACAATATAATGTAAATCATCCTTTAATAGTCAAATCTGTTGTGAATCGTTTCTTAAATACAGGGAGTAGTCGGAATTCCAAATGTAATGTTCTTATTGATTTCTGAATAGGAGATGGTGACAATGTAACTGGTTCTGAGTGGCAAGGGATGGTAATATAACTTCCTTACAATCTACCTGTAAGTCAGAGACATCCCACCTGCCTCAGGACTTCCAATTTCCTGCAGGTCAGCAGAGCAAATTAACTCTTTAATATCACTAACTGTATTAACTGCCAATTAATTGGATACTTGCCTATTACTTCAGGACCGTTTAAATTTCTCATTACAGGAAATACAGAAGAATAAGTAGATCTAAGTGGATCGATAACTACTTTGGAATCTATATCTATGATTATCTAAAGAATCTTAACTAAAGCCTACTCTTAATATTACAATAGATTGACTAAATAATTCAAGAGAAACAACTAATTAGTGTGAAATGTTCTTATCTATGTCTTATGTGTAAGCAACTGCAGCTGTATATTCTATCTTAGTCCAGTAACCTTGAGTCTACAGAGCTATTATTGTTCCACTTGTGAAGACTATATTAAATAAATATTTTCCCAAGGGCTCTAACTACTATAAGCCACGTTCTGCTGCATTATCCATAGATAGCCGGCAGCCATTTTGTGCTGCTCAGTCATGGATAGGCCTAACAGGCACTCCTCAACATTAACCCTTTCAGCTCTTTACATCCTCGTACACTATTTCTCCCAAATTTTTCCCATGATGAATGCTTATATATTTTGGTTTACAGTAAATATATGTTGTATAATATACAGATAATGTATGTAATTACTTTAACCACAACTGCATCTCCCCCAAGTCTCTGACCTCACAGCTTCAGGTCTCGAGATTTCACTTATCTCCCAGAACAATTCAACCAGATAATATTTTATTGCTTAGATTCCCTTCGCGGAGCAATGGCTTCATCAGGTATACTCCCAATTGTAGAAGAAGTATATGAACTTGTTCAGCTTCTTGTCTAGTATTGAATTTGGAAGCTATTCTGTATTCATAAAGTCTTCTGCTCCAAAGGTTCAACACTGTGTTCAAATTGGCCCTTCTCTGAAATGAAATCTTCTGAGCAATGTTGTTACTGGCAAAGACCTAGCAGTATTATTACAGTATTAATCTGGAGACCCAGGTAATGTTCTGGAGAATTTGGGTTCAAATCCTGCCATGGCAGATAGTTAATTTGAATTCAGTTAAGAATTTGGAGTTAAGGGTCTAATGATGACTTTGAAACCATTGTCAATTGTCAGAGAATCCATCTGGTTCACTAATGTCCTTTCGGGAAGGAAACTGCAAACCTTACCTGGTCTGGCCTACATGTGACTCTAGACCCACAGCATTAACTACCCTTTGGGCAATTAGGGATGGGTAATGCTCACATCCTGTGAGTGAATTTAAAAAAAAAACGTCATTCTAAGGACTTGGCTGGAACAATTTCTGTTTCCTTAACAGACATCACTGAATTAATCACTCTGTCTTCAGCTTTAACAAACAATTCTTGGAGGGATCTTGGAGTCCATGTGCATAGATCTCTGAAATTTGCCACCCAGGTGGATAGTGCTGTTAAGAAGGCATACGGTGTGTGTTAGGTTTCATTGATAGAGGGACTGAGTTCCGAAACCGTAATATCATGCTGCAACTATACAAAACGCTGGTGCGGCCACACTTGGAATATTGTGTACAGTTCTGGTTGCCCCATTACAGGAAGGATGTGGAAGCATTGGAAAAGGTACAGAGGAGATTTGCCAGGATGTTGCCTGGTCTGGAGGGAAGGTCTTATGAGGAAAGGCAGAGAGACTTGGGTCTGTTCTCATTGGAAAGAAGAAGGCTAAGGGAGGATTTGATAGAGACATACAAGATGATCAGAGAATTAGATAGGGTAGACAGTGAAAGACTTTTTCCTAGGATAATGACGTCGGCTTGTACGAGAGGGCTTAACTACAAATTCAGGGGTGATAGATTCAAGATAGATGTCAGAGGTAGGTTCTTTACGCAGATTGTGGTAAGGGCATGGAATGCCCTACCTGTTAATGTAATCAACTCAGCCACATTAAGAAGATTTAAACAATTCTCAGCTAAGTACATGGATGATTTTGGGATAGTGTAGGGAGACGTGCTGAGAATAGTCCACAGGTCGGCACAACATCGAGGCCCAAAGGGACTGTTCTGCGTTGTATTGTTCTATGTTCTATTCCCTTTTAATCACCATTTCTGTAAATAGCTCTCATATTCATGTTTTTATGATAAATTCTCTTCCCTTAATCACTTTTCTAGATAATTCCTGTTGTCTGCAATTTGAATAACTACTTCCCACCCTTACCACAGTTTAGCTTAAATTTCTTCTTCTATTAGACTTAGAATCATCACTATCATAGAATCTTTACAGTGTAGATAGAGGCCACTCAGTCCATTGAGACTGCACCAACCCTCAGAAGAGCATTCCCAGACAGACCCGCCTTATCCCCATGGCTAACCCACCTAACCTGCACATCCCCAAACACTATAGGGCAATTTAGCATGGCCTATCCAACTGACCTACACATTTTTGGACTGTGGAAGGAAACCCGGAGCACCTGGAGGAAACCCACACTGACTGGGAGAGAATATACACACTCCACACAGACAGTCACCCGAGGCTGGAATTGAACCCAGGGCTCTGGTGCTGTGAGGCAGCAGGGCTAAGCACTGTGCCATATAGAATCATAGAGAATTACAGCATGGAAACAGACCCTTTGATCCAACCCGTCCGTGCTGACCAGATATCCCAACCCAATCTAGTCCCAATCTACCTGTTTATCAGGTTAATTCTGGCTCCATGCCATTCCCAGGTATAAAGCCTCATTTTAAATTGCTTTTATGCCCTTTGATTTCCCTTACTGTAGCACTACCTTGTGTTGCCCACTCTGTATTAGCTGTAAGTTCTTTTCTTCACTTCTCACTATCCCAG
The DNA here is from genome assembly GCF_047496795.1 of Chiloscyllium punctatum. NCBI lineage: Eukaryota > Metazoa > Chordata > Chondrichthyes > Orectolobiformes > Hemiscylliidae > Chiloscyllium > Chiloscyllium punctatum. The sequence goes on along the minus strand of NC_092765.1, from coordinate 576,034 downwards.
TCGGGAAATCTGTCCCTTTTGTTAATGTCTTCCCTTGGCCACCAGAGATTTTTACTTCACTCACAGATCCTCTGATGTCCAGATCACCAGTGCCTGATGTAATCTGGAACTTAGTGAGAGGTCAGTACTCAGCTCCAGGGAGATCTGAGCTCTCTCTTGCTGCAATGTGTCTCTTGTCAGGTCTGGAATGCTTTTACCACTGACTGTAGAGACTCACAGACCTCATAGAAATCTAGAAAACAGGATTAGACAAAGTAAACACAGGAAGAACGTTCCAATGACCAGGGAGTCCAGAACCAAGGTTCATTGTCTAAAAAAACAGGTTAAGTTATTTAGGACTGAGAGGACAAGCAATGTCTTCACCCAGAGAGGGGTGAGTCCTTGGAATTCACTGCCACAGAAAGCAGTTGAGGCACAAACATTGAACATTTTCAAGGAAAAATCAGATGTAGTTCTTGGGCTAAAGGGATCAAAGGGTATGGGGAGGAAGTGGGCACAAGGGAATGAGTTGGATGATCACCCAAGATCATATTGAGTAGCAGAGCAGGTTCAAAGGGGCAAAGGGCCTACACCTGTTCCAAGTTTCTCTGTAAACCTCACTGAATTTTACTACAAGCTCCCTTCTGAAGGGGCTGTGAAAGTTGAGCTCTTCCAGTTTCCATGTGTCTGAACGTGCAGCTTCTTAAATCTGTGTCTGAAGATATCACTAGGCCGTTATTGCTCCCACAGTGTAGGAGCCTGCACCAGGTGCCCCCAGTTCATATGAGCAATCTGTACCCTGCTCACAAGCAGGTCAATTTGCTGCTACCATTCCCTTTCCTGGTAGGGATCTACAATACAATCTGCTTTACCTGATGTGGGACATGGAAATTGCTTAGTAATCAGAGAACAGGATCTTGTTTTAACAAGGTGGAGTTTATTGTAGGATAGCAAAAAAAAGTACATCAATATGAGAAATCATGACAGAGACAATGAGAGACCCAAGTGGTCAGCCTTATTCCTGCTCTCTCCATGCCCACTTATGAGATCATCATAGTTGGTGATATTAAAGCCACTCTTTGACATTAACTTTTTCAGACCCTTATATAACAGGGAAATCAAGAGCAAGCCTGCAGAATTTCAGAAGAAGGAGACTCCAATTTAAAACAGAGATGAAAAAGAATCTGTTCTCTCAGAGAGTTGTTAGATTGTGGAATTCTCTTTATAAAGAGCAGCACAGGCAGGGTCATCCAATATTATCAGTGGTGAAGTAAATGGATTTTTGACCTCCAAGGGAGTCAAAAATTATGTGGTATTTGAGATCTGCGGGGTGGGGTGAGGATTGCTGGCCGCATGTTGCACAGGATGGTGGAGACGAGAGCATCACTTTCTGGATTGCTAGAGCAAGGCTCAAAGAGCCCATTGACCTAATTGTGTCCCCAATGTTTATGTTTTGAGATTAGAAAACTTCCAAGTTCACATTCAGGTCTATGTTGATTAATATTTGTCATCCATGTTGAGCTCAGAGTTCCTCACGGAGGGAGAAGCAAACAACAGAAGTGCAGACCTCCCACTCTTGTTGGCTATTGCATGATCCCAGCCAGGAACTGACATGTTGAATATCAGACGAGAACAGGAGTAGGTTCAACCCATACTGCAAAACAGCTTCCTTCAGCCTAGGAAAGCAGTCACTTTGACCAGATCCTGAAACCTCACTATTGTCCTTGGATCTTCCTGACTGACTGTGAGTGAGGTATTGGCCTCAGCCTGAGGAGTGACCTTCAAGGAAGGGAGTATGAGGAATGAGCAAGACTTCTTATAGAAAATAGGCAGACACCAATGAAACCAATCTCTACATAAAACCTTGAATTTATTTCACTTGTTAAATGATTGTTAATGATTATACAAAGATGTCCCTGTATTTACAGAAATAAGCCACAAGATGGAGCTTGTGCCACTTCAAACAAGGTTTTAACCTCAAACTCAATTTTAACCCAAAAAGTGGGAAGGGTTTATGGACAGTGTTGGTGGTGATGACGGGAGGATGATGGGGATGGGAGAGGGGGTTGTCATGGCGCTGTAAGTGGGGACTGGAGTTGGTGATGGTGTGGATGGTATAGCGGGGAATAGTGGCAGAAGGAGTTCAGGATGGTGGTGGTGGAGATAGTGAGGGTGTTGAGGGAGCAGGATGGACTGTTTGGGAGGTAAATTCTTTAAAATTCTTCTTCAAATCTTTTTATTTATGGCTTGAGCTGAGGCCGGAAGGAGAGAAGTGACCAATCGGCTCCAAGGAGGAGACTTGCATATTCAAAATGATAATGAGACAATGAGCTTCATTTGTACAGAACCAAATAACTTACATTACCAAAGAATTGATTTTTATTATTATTATTCTGATTTTAGAATATCACTGTTGACTGAAGATTGGGAATTCTGACAGCTGCCCAAAGGAGGGGGCCTAGTGGATTGAGCTGGTCAATGGCTTCCTTCCATTTTCCTGAATCCAGAGAACCTCTGGGCTTGAGGAAACTGCCAAAGCACCTTGTCACCCATCTCCATCAGACTCAAATCCACCATCCTGCACCAAAGCACCTTCCTGACCAATCCCTGGGATCCAAATGGATTGCCCATCAACCAACATCCCGCCCCTTGCAGCTGACCTGAACTGTGCAGTCAGCCATAGCGTTTCTTGTTGATTCTTTCACTGTGTGGGAATCATTGACCATCTCTGATTGTCCTTGAACTGAATGTCTCACTCGGCCATATCACTGTCAATCTAGAGCCACATGTAGGACAGACCAGGTAAGCACAGCTACAAATCATTTGGGTTTTGGTAATTAATAGTTCCATAGACACTATTAGAACATAGAACATAGAACATAGAACATAGAACAATACAGCACAGAACAGGCCCTTCGGCCCACGATGTTGTGCCGAACTTCTATCCTAGATTAAGCACCCATCCATGTACCTATCCAAATGCCGCTTAAAGGTCGCCAATGAATCTGACTCTACCACTCCCTCGGGCAGCGCATTCCATGCCCCCACCACTCTCTGGGTAAAGAACCCACCCCTGACATCTCCCCTATACCTTCCACCCTTCACCTTAAATTTATGTCCCCTTGTAACACTCTGTTGTATTACTGAGAATAAAGGCAAAATACTGTGGATACTGGAAATCTGAAACCAACACAGAATGCTGGAGAAACTCAGCTGGTGCAGCAGTATCTGTGGTGCAAAAAACAAAGTTAACATTTTGAGTCTGGTATGACTGTTCTTCACAACATAATATCTTATAAAGCTTGACAAGTGCAGTGAGGAGGGGAATGGCTTCATTCTGAACACAATGCCAAGACAGGTTGAGTGTGTAAAATACCCAAGAATGACATCACAGGAAATGTCTGGGTTCATTGATGAGAAATTGTTGTCCAGGTATGAGGTCAAATTGCTTAAAGCTCAACATTTATAACAAAGAAGCAACTACTTGGATTTCGGAAAGGAACACAAGCAAAAGGGACGTAAAAATTAAATTAAATCAAGTCAAAGTAAAATAAAATCATGAAATAAAATGGAAGGAAATGAGAGTTAAGCCAAGGCAAGTAGAATTAACATACTGGTAGGTTTTTACAGGAAATTTACTTTTATTCTAAGTGTAACTACTTATTTCTCAGTGTTACTGCAACAGCAAGTCAGTGGAGTGTACACTGTGCAGTGTGTGAAGTCATGGATGTACCACGTGTCCCAGAAAACATCTGCAGGAACAGTCACCTACTGCATAAGCTTGAGCAGTGGCATATCCAGGAGACAGACAATTATGTCACACCATAGATTAGAATCTTAGAGGCAGAGAGAAAATGGGGTGTCTATCATGCTTGCTAATTCCATTTTGGAAACTGGTAAGAGTGATGGTTCATCAAGGAGAGCAGCCATAGACAAATTCATGGCTCCAAGGGCATTTCACTTACACAATAGGTGAGAAAGGGTTAGGGATCAGAGGGACATTGCAGGCAATGTGAAAACACAACTCCAAGACGGTGTGCTGACTCCCTGTTTCCAGGGCCAAGGGTGTCACAAAGTGGCTGCAAGAGATCCTGCTAAGGGAGTGATCCACATTGGTGCCAACATCAGCAGCAAGACTTCAGGGGAACAGGATGGAAATTAAAAAGCAGGATCCCATGGCAGGACACGTATCCACCTATTTCGAATAACGTGCTTTTCGCCCTCCTGTCTCCCAGAGAACCCTCTGCCACACCATTCCATTGCTCGAAACCTTCCCCCCACCCCGCACCAAACACAATAAAGACAGGGGCCTCTTTTCCTCACCTACCAACTCACCAGTCTCTGCATCCAACGCATCATCCCTAAACACTTCTACCAACTCCAACTAGACCCCACTACCAAGAACATCTTCCCCTTCCCTACCTCTCTTGCTTTCCGCAAGAACTGTTCCCATCGACAGTCCTTGGTTAGCGCCACTCTCCCCATCAAGCCTCCAGATACCTTCCTCTGCAACCAGAAAAGATGCAAAACCTGCTGGTACCCCACCCCACCTCAACTCCATCTAGGGCCCCAAACAGTCCTTCCAGATGAGACAGAGATTCACCTGCCTCTCCTCCAATCTAATTTACTGTATCCAGTGCTCCCAATGTGGTTTTCTCTACATCTGGGAGACCAAACTCAGTAAACTCAGGGAACATTTTACCAAGCATCTGAGCTGGCCTGACCTCCCATTTTAATTCCCCTTCCCACTCTCTTTCTGACATGACCATCCTTGACCTCTTCCATTGTTACAATGAATCAAACTGCAAATTGAAGGAACACCTCATCATCCGTTTGGGCAGCCTACAGCCCAGAGAATTCAACATTGAGTTCTCTAATTGCAAATAGCCTCCCTTCCCTTCCCAAACTCCCTTCCCATCTCCACTCCCTCCCCTTCCCCTCCATTTCTCTCAGCCACCTCCCAGATTCATCCCTCTCATTGACCAACCAGGTCATACCCTCTACCTGTTTCCATCTATCCCCATGTCACCACCCTGCCCCCCCCCCCCCACTCCCTTTATCTGCAGCTCCCCCACACCCACCCCCAGTCCTGAAGAAGGGTTACAGCTGAAATGTCGACTTCTCCACCTCCTGATGCTGCCTGGCTTGCCGTGTTCTTCCTGCATCCTGTTTATCTCCCTAAGATACTAAGACCAACAACCTTAGGATTAGTCCAGGTGCCATGTGCTAGCGAGTATAAAAACAGGAGGATTCATCAATTGAACATGTGGCTGGAGAGCTGGTGCAGAAGGGAGGGCATCAGATTTCTGAGGCATTATAACGAGTTCTGGGGCAATTGGGATCTATAATCCATCCAGTCTGTACATCTTAACAGGACTAGAACTGATGTCCTCACATCAGATTTGTTCATTCTGTTAGGGTGCATCTAATCTAGTGTGTCAGGGGAATGGGAACCTGAGAGCAAGCCAAACTGGAAAACAGTCAAATTAGTAATAGGAAGTAGAAAAGTGATAGGGAGAATAGAAGACAGGAAAAACAAAGCCAAGTGGAGTGTCTGCTTTGATTACGGAATGATGTTAATCAGACCAAGTGAAGGGTATTCTAACAGAATGTATGCAGCATTCACAATAAGGTCAATGATCTAAAGGCACAAATAGAGAGACATGGGTAATACAAGAGAGTGTGGTGCTGGAAAAGCACAGCAGGTCAGGCAGAATCCGAGGAGCAGGAGAATTGACGTTTCGGGCATAAGCCCTTCATCAGGAATGAGGCTTGTGTGCCGGGGCTGAGAGATAAATGGGAGGGGGTGGGGTTTGGGGAAAGGGACCCGTCAACATTCCTGATGAAGGGCTCCTGCCCGAAACGTTGATTCTCCTGCTCCTCGGGTGCTGCCTGACCTGCTGTGCTTTTCCAGAACCATTCTAATCTTGATTCTAATCTCCAGTCCTCACTTGCGCCTTTGGGGAAAGGTAGCTGAGAAAGCGATAGGTGGATGAAGGTGATAGTTCAGAGGAGGGAGTGTTGGACAGGTCTGGAGGACGGTGCCGAGTTGGATGCTTGAGACTGGGATAATGTGGGGGGAGGGGAAATGAGGAAGCTGTTGAAATCCACATTTATCCCATGCGGTTGCAGGGTCCCAAGGCTGAATATGAGGCATTCTTCCTCCAGGCGTCGGGTGGTAACAGTTTGGTGGTGGAGGAGGCCCAGGACCTGCATGTCCTTGACAAAGCGGGAGGGGGAGTTGAAATGTTCAGCCACAGGGCAGTGGGATCAGTGGGTGCGGGTGTCCCAGAAATGTTCTCTGAAATTATCTGCAAGGAGGCGTCCTCTCTCCCCGGTGTAGAGGAGACCACATCGGGTGCAACGGATGCAGTAGGTGACATTGGTAGACATGCGGATAAATTTCTGATGGATGTGGAAGGAAGAGGAGACAGGGCGCCTTCTTGCAGATCATTTCCACCCCGACCCACATGACTCATTCCTGATAAAGGGCTTACGCTCGGAATGTCAATTTTCCTGCTCCTCAGATTTGCCTGACCTGCTGTGCTTTTCTAGCACTACGCTCTTGACTCTGATCTCCAGCATCTGCAGTCCTCACCTTCTCCTAGACATGGGTATGATCTAATTACCAATATAAAAACATGGCAGCATGGTGACCAGGGCTGGAACTGAATATTCAAGGTTATTCAAAGTTTTGAAAGGACAATAGACAATAGGTCAGGAGTAGGCCATTCTGCCCTTCGAGCCTGCACCACCATTCATTATGATCATGATTGATCATCCTTAATCAGTATCCTGTTCCTGCCTTATCTCCATAACCCTTGATTCCACTATCCTTGAGAGCTCTATCCAACCCTTTCTTAAATGAGTCCAGAGACTGGGCCTCCACTGCCCTCTGGGGCAGAGCATTCCACACAGCCACCACTCTCCGGGTGAAGAACTTTCTCCTCAACTCTGTCCTAAATGGTCTACCCTGTATTTTTAAGCTGTGTCCTCTGGTTTGGCACTCACCCATCAGCGGAAACATGTTTCCTGCCTCCAGAGTGTCCAATCTTTTAAGAATCTCATATGTCTCAATCAGATCCCCTTTCAGTCTTCTAAACTCAAGGGTATACAAACCCAGTCGCTCCAGTCTTTCAGCGTAAGGTAGTCCCGCCATTCCAGGAATTTACCTCATGAACCTACGCCGCACTCCCTCAATAGCCAGAATGTCTTTCCTCAAATTTGGAGACCAGAACTGCACACAATACTCCAGGTGTGGTCTCACCAGGGCGCTGTACAGCTGCAGAAGAACCTCTTTGCTTCTATACTCAATCCCTCTTGTTATGAAGGCCAGCATGCTATTAGCCTTCTTCACTATCTGCTGTATCTACATGCTTACCTTCATTGACTGGTGTACAAGAACACCCAGAGCTCTTTGTACTGCTCCTTTACCTAAATTGATTCCATTTAGGTAGTAATCTGCCTTCCTGTTCTTGCCACCAAAATGGATAACCATACATTTATCCACATTAAACTGCATCTGCATGCATCTGACCACTCACCTAACCTGTCCAGGTCACCCTGTAATCTCCTAACATCCTCCTCACATTTCACCCTGCCACCCATTAGTATCATCAGCAAATTTGCTAATGTTATTACTAATACCATCTTCTAGATCATTAATATATATTGTAAAAAGCTGCGGTCCCAGCACTGATCCCTGCGGTACCCCACTGGTCACTGCCTGCCATCCGAAATGGAGCCGTTTATCACTACTCTTTGTTTCCTGTCAGCAAACCAACTTTCAATCCAAGTTAGTACTTTGCCCCCAATACCATGCGCCCTAATTTTGCTCACTAACCTCCTATGTGGGACTTTATCAAAAGCTTTCTGAAAGTCCAGGTACATTACATCTACTGGATCGCCCTTGTCCATCTTCAGAGTTACATGCTCAAAAAATTCCAGAAGATTAGTCAAGCATGATTTCCCCTTCAATAAATCCATGTTGACTCTGACCTATCCTGTTACTATTATCCAGATATGTCCTAATTTCATCCTTTATCATAGACTCCAGCATCTTTCCCACCACTGAGGTCAGATTAACTGGTCTATAATTTCCTGCTTTCTCTCTCCCACCTTTCTTAAAAGGTGGTACAACATTAGCCACCCTCCAATCCATAGGAACTGATCCTGAATCTATCAAACTCTGGAAAATAATCACCAATGCATCCATGATTTCTCGAGCCACCTCCTTCAGTACCCTGGGATGTAGACCATCAGGCCCCGGGGACTTACCAACCTTCAGACCTAACAGTCTCTCCAACACCAATTCCCTTCAGTTCAGGTCCTTCAGCCACTGTTAGTTCAGGGAGATTGCTTGTGTCTTCCCCAGTGAACACAGATCTGAAGTACCAATTCAATTCTTTTGCCATTTCTTTGTTCCCCGTAATATATTCCCCTGTTTCTGTCTTCAAGGGCCCAATTTTAGTCTTAACCATTTTTTTGCCTTTCACATACCTAAAAAAGCTTTTACTATCTTCCTTTACATTTTTTGGCCAGTTTACCTTCGTACCTCATTTTTTCTCTGCTTATTTCCTTCTTAGTAATCCTCTGCTGTTCTTTAAAAGCTTCCCAGTCCTCTGTTTTCCCACTTATCTTTGCTATGTTATACGTTTTCTCTTTTAACTTAACTTCTTAACTTCCCTCGTCAGCCACGGCCACCCATGCCTCCTCCTAGGAGCTTTCTTCCTTTTTGGAATGAACTGATCCTGCATTTTCTGCATTATACACAGAAATATCTGCCATTGTTCCTCCACTGTCATCCCTGCTAAGGTATTGCACTATTGAACTTTGGCCAGCTCCTCCTTCATAGCTCCATAGTTCCCTTTATTCAACAGAAATATTGTAACTTCCGATTGTACCCTCTCCCTCTCAAATTGCAGATTGAAGCTTATTGTATTATGGGCACTACTTCCCAATGGCTCCTTCACTTCGAGGTCCTTGATCAATTCTGGTTCGTTGCACAATACCAGATCCAGAATTGCCTTCTCCCTGGTAGGCTCCAGCACCAGCTGTTCTAAGAATCCATCTCGGAGGCACTCCACAAAGTCTCTTTCTTGAGGTCCAATACCATCCTGATTCTCCCAGTCTACCTGCATGTTAAAATCCCCCATAACAACTGTAGTAACATCTTTGCAACAGGCTAATTTCAGCTCCTGATTCAACTTACATCCAACATCCAGACTACTGTTTGGGGGCCTGTAGATATCTCCCAAGAGGGTCTTTTTACCCTTAGTATTTCTCAACTCTATCCATACTGACTCTACATCCCCTGATTCTAGGTCCCCCTGCGCAAGGGACTGGATATCATCCCTTACCAACATGGCCACCCCACCCCCTCTGCCCGTCAGTCTGTCCTTACGATAGCACGTGTAGCCTTGAATATTCATTTCCCAGGCCCTGTCCACTTGAAGCCATGTCTCAGTTATTCCCACAATATTGTATCTGCCAATATCCGAAAGAGCCTCAAGCTCATCCATCTTATTTCTAATGCTTCGTGCATTCATATATAATATTTTAAATTTATTACTGCCCTCACCCTTCCTATCAACACCTATTTCACTCAACCTTACAGCATGATCCCTTTTTGAGTTTTCTGCTTCATTGATACAGTTGTCTTTCTTGACTTCCCTTGTTCTAACTTTCCCTTCAATTTCCTTCTTAAACATCCAGCTTGTCCCCTCCACCCCGCTGCTTAGTTTAAACGTAGCTGTGTTGCAGTAGCAAACCTACCTGCCAGAATGCTGGTCCCTAACCTATTAAGGTGCAAACCGTCTCTCTTGTATAATTTATGCTTACCACAAAACATACCCCAGTGATCCAAGAATTTAAATCCTTGCTTCCTGCACCAGTTCCCCAGGCACACGTTCAAGACCATTATCTCCCTGTTTCTGGCCTCACCAGCCCGAGGAACTGGAAACAAACCGGAGATAACCACCTTGGACGTCCTGCTTTTCAGCATTCTTCCTAGTTCTCCGAAGTCCCGCTGTAGAATGTCCCTCTTCTTCCCAACATCATTTGTGCTGACATGTACCACCACCTCTGGCTCTTCACCTTTGTCCTTGAGGATTTCCTGCACTCTGTCTGTGATGTCTTTAACCCTGGCACCAGGAAGGCTACACACCATCCTTAAGTCCCGCCTGCTGCCACAAAAACCCCGGTCAGTTCCTCTCACGATGGAGTCCCCTATTACCACGGCTCTGTGTGATGTCCGACTCTTCCGCTTTGTCTCCACGCCAATTTTTGATTGACAGACCTGGCCGCCTCGCAGACTGGCAGTGTCATCTGTCTCTACTGTTTCCAAAAGATTCAACTTGTTCCTGACAGGTACTTCCCCCGGGGTCTCTTGCACCTGTCTCCTCTCTGCCTTCCTCATCGTCTGCTCTCTTCTGGTATGGTCGGTGTAATAACCTCGCTGAAGATCTTGTCCAGAAAGATCTCGTTCTCTCGGATGAGCCTAAGGTCCTCGAGTTCTTTCATCAGTGCTGCAGTATGCTCTGTCAGTAGCTGAACGTGCACACACTTTCGACACTTATACGAGCCAGACACACCAGAGTCGTTGACCTCCCACATCAAGCACGCAGCGCACTGAACCAGCATGGCAGTCATGTTTTCACCCTCTTCAACTGTGGCGTAATCACTTCATTCAACCTCCTTGTCAAAGACTCCTGAGCTAAAGCCTCACTCTTCAATCCACAGGAACTTCCTTGGACCCTCTTTTCGGGGCAAGTCTGTGGACTTTTAATTTAGGTTAGAGGAGGAGGGTGGGAGGAAGACCCTACTTTGTAGGGCCTGGGGTCGAGAACACACCCACTTAAATAACAATCACTTACCTTCCTGACCGGCTTTGCGCTCCGACTTCACTCCCGCCGCTCTCTGCTGCAAAAAGGAAGAGGTGGTGGAGTCAGACTGATCATGTAAGATGGGATCAGTACATTAGTAAAGGATCTTCAGTCAGGAGGCTATATGAAGTCTGTTTGGGTGGAACTTACTCTTGGAATAACTCCAAGGCCACTAAACAGTAGTGATAGAGGGAGATAAGATATTAATCAGGAGATGAGAAAGATTTGTAGCATATATAATGGTCATCATGGATGACTTCAATCTTCATATAGGTTGGGTAAACCATATGGGACTACAAAACACATTAAAAAAAAAGCTGTACATTAGCTATGAATGGCCTTGCAAGAACTATTAAATGGATTACAGCAATTGTACATTCTTTCAATGTGCAAAGACTCAATCACTGCACAAATGGCACCAAAACCTAAATGGATGCAAGGAAGATGTTTCCCCTGGTTGGGGATTCTAATACCAGGGGTCAAATCTTAAATATAAGACATTTAGGACCAAGGTGAGTTTTGTTTTGACACAGAGGGTTGTGAATTTGTCCCAGAGGGCTGTAGAAGCTCAGTCCTTGAATATGTCTAAAAGTAGAGGTTAATAAACTTTTGATTATCAATGGTGTAAAGGGTCATGGAGATAATGTGAGTAAAAGGCTTTGAAGTGTTTGATCAGCCATGATCGTATTGAATGACAGAGCAGGGCCTTCTATGGGCCTTCCCCTGTTCCTAGCGACCTAACTTTAAAGCAGCTCAATTTGTTTTACTATGCCAAAAGTAAGAATTTTCTGCACCTTTACTCTGGAGGTATTGTATACTTCTGTATTGTATATTTCTGCAGCATTATTGTTTTAAGATGTATGAGATTCCTGAAATGCTTTAAAGTGTCACATCCAATGGAGGTTTATGATTTTAACAGGAACAAAAAAGGCAACTGCAAGAAAAAGTCAGTCTCTTGAAAACTGAACTTGGTGTGCAGAAGCAAAAGAACAACAACATTAAACACTTGAAAGAGAGTCTCTCTGAGGAATTATTTGTTTACAAGTAAGTGCCAGATCTACATATAAAACTAGCTGCAGTTTGAAAAACACAACCAAGCAATGTTTTGAAAGGTTTTTGCCATGAAATAAAATAATTGAATATTTGAAAATGTGTTTGATAGATTGTTGACTGAAAAGAGATTGAAAGGTTATAAGAAGTAGGCAGAGAAGTAGAATGCTGCTATAATCAGAACAGCCACATAATTATTATGGCAGAACAATCTCAAGGGACTGAATGGCCTCTTCCTACTCCTAATTCATAGGTTTGTATGAAAAATAATTCATCTAGATGGTGCTTCCCAAAATTTATATTGGGAAAAAAAATATAATACCATTCCATTTTCACAAGAATGATGTGAAGCAAGTGTCATTTTCTATCAGTAATGAGAGTCTAAACAATTAAAAAGCAGCATTTTCTCATTCCATCTATTCTTAATTCCTTACCCAATTTATACAAATTAAGTTCATTATTTTCAATTCGTATTTTCTGAATTTACAAGAATATAGGTTACTATTATTAGGTCCACCAGGCAGTCAAAGCGAATCAAGCAAGTCGTGCAGGAGTCCCCTGGGATCCCACTCATAAGTCAGTTTTCCATGTTGGAAGTTGATGATGGTTTTCAAGGGAATGCAGATAGAGCCAAGTTTCTGGCACAAACAGGCCAACTATACAGAAAGGGAGGAATAAGAAAGCAGAAACAACAGTGGTAGGGGATTCATCGATTAGGGGAAGAGACAGGTGTTTCTGTGGTGGCAGATGCAACTCCGGATCATAGAACAAATTTATACCAACAATATTGATAGAATTAGGGATGAGGTCTTGCATCAACAACTCAGGGACCTATGCAGTGAACTAAACGGCAGAACCATAAAGGGTGCAATCTCTGCCATTCCTGGTGCTATGTTTAAGCAAGTACAGAAATAGGAGAACAAGATAGGCGAATACCTGGCTTGAGCTTTGGTGCAGGAGGGAAGGTTTTAAGTTCCGGGATCACTGGGACTGTTTCTGGGGAAGTTGGGACTTCGATATGACTGCATGGTGATCAGGAGTAAGAACTGAATATCCAGGAGTATTCAGTATTTAGGAAGGACAGACAAAAAGAAAAAGGCAGTGGAGTTGCATTACTAATTAAAGAAGATATAAACACAATATTGAGGAAAAATATTAATGCTGACAATGTAAAAGCTAAAAATCACACAACACTAGGTCCAACAGGTTTAATTGGAAGCACACTAGCTTTCGGAGCATCGCTCCTTCATCAGGTGATAGTGGAGGGCTCAATCCTAACACAGAATTTATAGCAAAAATTTACAGTGTGATGTAACTGAAATTATATATTGAAAAATTGATTGTCTGTTAAGCCTTTCATCTGTTAGAATACCGTGATAGTTTCACTTCTTTCATGTGTAAATCACAAAACCTTTTTTTAAAAAGTTGCATTCTTGGGTTAGCTGTTAACAATGGTGATAGCTAGACAATATGTTGAAGGTGTTAGCCTCCTGTGTTCTCTGTCTATGACCTGATGTTTAGATTGATTCTAATCTAAAAAGTGAGATAACGGAGTTCTACATGAATGCATGCAGTTTTTGAGCAAAGTACAATGTAACTCTACAAGTACAAATTCACCCCCAAAATATATAGAACATAGAACATAGAAGATAGAACATAGAAAAATACAGCACAATACAGGCCCTTCGGCCCTCGATGTTGCGCTGACCGAAGCCTACCTAACCTACACTAGCCCAATAACCTCCATATGCCTGTCCAATGCCTGCTTAAATGACCATAAAGAGGGAGAGTCCACCACTGCTACTGGCAGGGCATTCCATGAACTCACAACCCGCTGAGTAAAAAATCTACCCCTAACATCTGTCCTATACCTACCACCCCTTAATTTAAAGCTGTGTCCCCTAGCAACAGCTGATTTCATTAGCGGAAAAAGGTTCTCACTGTCAACCCTATCTAAACCCCTAATCATCTTGTACACCTCTATCAAGTCACCCCTAAACCTTCTTTTCTCCAATGAAAACAGCCCCAAGTGCCTCAGCCTTTCCTCATACGATCTTCCTACCATACCAGGCAACATCCTGGTAAACCTCCTCTGCACTCGTTCCAATGCCTCCACATCCTTCCTATAGTATGGCGACCAAAACTGCACACAATACTCCAGATGAGGCCGCACCAGAGTCTTATACAACTGCAACATGACCTCAGGACTCCGGAACTCAATTCCTCTCCCAATAAAGCCCAGTACACCATATGCCTTCTTCACCGCACTATTTACCTGGGTGGCAACTTTCAAAGATCTGTGTACATGGACACCAAGATCCCTCTGCTCATCCACACTACCAAGTAGTCTACCATTAGCCCAGTAATCCATCTTCTTGTTACTCCTACCAAAGTGAATGACTTCACACTTAGCTACATTGAATTCCATTTGCCACCTTACTGCCCAGCTCTGCAACTTATCTATATCCCGCTGTAACCTGCCACATCCTTCTTCGCTGTCCACAACTCCACCGACTTTCGTGTCATCCGCAAACTTGCTCACCCAGCCTTCAAGCCCCTCCTCCAGGTCATTTATAAAAATGACAAATAGCAATGGTCCCAAAACAGATCCTTGTGGAACACCGCTAGTAACTGCACTCCAAGATGAACCTATACCATCAACTACTACCCTCTGACTCCTTCCAGCCAGCCAATTCCTAATCTAAACCACTAATTCACCCTCAATGCCATACCTCCGTAGTTTTTGCATTAGCCTGCCATGGGGTACCTTATCGAACGCCTTGCTAAAATCCATATACATCACATCTACTGCTTTACCCTCGTCCACTTCCTTGATCACCTTCTCAAAGAACTCAATAAGGTTTGTGAGGCATGACCTGCCCTTCACAAAACCATGCTAACTATCCTTGATCATATTATTCCTATCCAGATGTTCATAAATCCTATCCCTTACAATTCTCTCTAAGACTTTGCCCACAACAGAAGTGAGGCTCACTGGCCTATAGTTACTAGGGTTATCCCTGCTCCCCTTCTTGAACAAGGGGACCACATTCGCTATCCTCCAGTCTTCTGGCACTATTCCCATAGACAACGACGACATAAAAATCAAGGCCAATGGCTCCGCTATCTCCTCCCATATGTATGCATGTGGGTCTTTGTCTGTGTGTGTGTGTGTATGTCTGGGTTGGGGGTTGTGAGTGTGAGAAAGTGTATGTTGTATGTAGTGAGTGCAGAGTGTCTTAAGTCTGTGAGGGGGTCATGTGTGAGTGTGTGTAGGTGTCTGTGTGCGCGTCTGTGTATATGTGTGTCCGTGTGTATGTGTGAGAGTGTGTGTGTGTGTGTGTGTGTGTGTGTGTAGGAGTATCTGTATGTGTGTATAATGCAATGATGATCACCTGTAATGTGACATGAACCCAAAGTCCCGGTTGAGACCCTCCCTATGGGTACTGAATGTAGCTATCAGCCTCTGCCCAGCCACTTTCCTCTGCTGCCTGTCCCGAAGTCCACCTTGGAGGATGGTCACCCGAAGGTCCGAGGCTGAATGTCCTTGACCACTGAAGTGTTCCCCAACTGGGAGGGAACCCTCCTGTCTGTTGATTGTTGTGCGGTGCCCATTCATCCGTTGTCATAGCCTTCGCTCGGTTTCCCCAATGTACCATGCCTCCGGGCATCCTTGCCTGCAACGTATAAGATAGACTATATTGGCTGAGTTACATGTGTAACTGCCATGTACAAGGTGGGAGGTGTCCCCACGCGTAATAATGATATCTATGTCCACACTCTGCCAGGCTCTCAGGACAACTCCATCTAACCCTGTCACAGTAGGCGCTGCAAGATGTGTTGCAGGAAGTGCAAAACCTGTGCCCACCCCACTCCCCTCACTTCAATCCAAGGCCCCAAGGGATCCTTTCACATCTGTCAGAAATTCACCTGTACCTCTCCCAATGTCACCTACTGCATCTATTGCACCCGATGTGGTCTCGTCTACACCGGGGAGACGGGACACCTCCTTGCGGATCATTTCAGAGAACATTTCTGGGACACCCGCACCCACTGATCCCACTGCCCTGTGGCTGAACACTTCAACTCCCCCTTCCACTCTGTCAAGGAGATGCAGGTCCTGGGCCTCCTCCACCACCAAACCGTTACCACCCGAAGCCTGGAGGCGGAATGCCTCATATTCAGCCTTGGGACCCTGCAACCACACAGGATAAATGTGGATTTCAACAACTTCCTCATTTCCCCTCCCCCCATATTACCCCAGTTCCAAGCCTTCAACTCGGCACCGCCCTCCGGACCTGTCCATCGCTCCCCCCTCTGCCCTATCACCTTCTCTCTCACCTTCATCCACCTATAACTTCCTCAGCTACCTTCCCCCTAACCCCACCCCCCTCCCATTTATCTCTCAGCCCCAACCCACAAGACTCATTCCTGATGGAGGGCAATTCTCCTGCTCCTCGAATGCTGCCTGACCTGCTGTGCTTTTCCAGCACCACACACTCAACTCCGATCTCCAGTATCTGCAGTCTTCACTTTCTCCCAGATCTGAGTATTGGCAACAACTTAGAAGTCAGGAAAGGAGGACCAGTAGACTGATTAAGTAGGGGAAAATAGAGAACCTAAGAACTGAACTAAGAACTGACTCTAAAAGTTTCTATAGGCTTGTAAAGAGAAAAAGACTGCTGAAAACTATTGTAGGTCCTTTCCAGTTAGAAACAGGGAACTTTTAATGGGGAACAAAGAAATGGCTGGGATGATGCTAGAGTCCATTATCAATGAGTTTAAAGCAGAGCATTTAGAAAACAATAGAATCAGGTACATTCTGCATGGATTTACAAAAGAGAAACCATACTTGACAAATCTACTGGAATTTCTTCAATTATGTAACTAGTAGAGTTGATCAAAGGGAGCCAATGGACGTGTTTTATTTGGATTTTCATTAGGCTTTCAACAGACTCCCACACAAGAGATTAGTGTGTACAATTAAAGCGCATGGGATGAAATAGCGTATTGAAATGGAGAGAAAATTATTTAGGAGACAGGAAACAAAGAGTAAGAATAAATAGGTGTTTTTCCAAATGGAAGGCAATGGCTAGGGGGTACCACAGGACCTGAGTGTCCTCATGCTACAGTCACTGAAAGTAAACACATAGCAGTAGGCACCAAAATGTTGGCCTTCATTGCGAGAGAGTTTGAGTACAGGAACAGGGATGTCTTGCTACAATTGTACAGGACTTTGGTGAGACCTCACCTGAAATGTTGTGTGCAGTTCCTTATCTGAGGAAAGATGTTCTTGCTATAGAGGGAATGCAGCTAAGGTTTACAAAATCGATTCCTGGGATGCCTGGATTGAGGAGAGATTGAGTCAGTTATGATTGTATTCACCAGAATTTAGAAGAATCAGGGGGATCTCAAAAAATCCTATAAAGTTCTAACAGGACTTGACAAGGCAGATGCAGGAAGGATGCTCCTGATGGTGGGGGAGCCTGGACCAAGGATCATGGTTTAAGGATAAGAGGTAAACCTTTTAGGACT
The DNA here is from genome assembly GCF_047496795.1 of Chiloscyllium punctatum. Lineage (NCBI taxonomy): Eukaryota > Metazoa > Chordata > Chondrichthyes > Orectolobiformes > Hemiscylliidae > Chiloscyllium > Chiloscyllium punctatum. The sequence goes on along the minus strand of NC_092765.1, from coordinate 558,587 downwards.
GATATCAGGAGAAATCTCTTCACCCAAAGAGTGATGACCCTGTGGAATTCACTACCACAGAATGTGGCTGAGGCTAAAATGTTACATGTTTTCAAGGAGGGGGTAGATACAGCTCTATTGGCTAAAGGGATTAAGGGATATTGGGGGATTGGGGTGAGGGTACTGAGCTTGATAATCAGCCATGATTATATTGAATGGTGGAACAGTCTTGAGGGGTAGAATGGCCTGCTCCTGCTCCTCTCTTCTATGTTTCTATACAGGTCGTTCTGCTATAAAATGACAGTTGTGTTCCTTTAGAATCTCATACTACAGAGGAAGTAGCGCTGCAAAAGATCACTAATAGAAAATTGCTATACCCATCCAGGAGAAAGTTTGCATTATCCAAACAACATTGACAATTCATCAATCACATTATAGCCAATTTGTGCTGACAAAACATTGTATTATAGCAGAATGACCTACATTTATAAGTGGTATGATCTGCACCTGAACCAAAATGAAATCAACCTCCTCGCAGGAGAGTTTGCTTCTGCTATTGGGAAGAGTTTAAACTAGTCAGCAGAGACAAGGGACACAGTGCATTAGTTCAATAGCAGCACAAGATAACTTTTGGTTTCTTTTCTAAGAGAGTGAGTTTAGACATGTTGTGTCTCAAGGGAGGAAGGTGAGGCTGCATGACCTCTACTTTAATGTTAGAAGTATTGGAAATAAAAGAGACAATTTAAGGATATGAACTTATATGTGAGAAGAGGATTCTGGGTAATTCAAGATGGAGGACGGGAAACATTTCTGGCTGGAACAGGCTGCTCCTTTCTTGAGGTATTTTAGGTGCTGGAGGAGATTTTCTCAAATTCCAGGCGCAGCAATGACTGTTTTATATGCTGTTGCATTGTTTTAGAACTTTGGAGAAATAAAGAAGTCAAAACAACGGCACTTTTAAAAGGGAGAAGGACAGACAACAGGCAGCACATGGTCTGTGCAGGACAGAGAGAGAGAAAGAAACCCACATTGTTCACTGACACAGCAGTGAACCTGTGCAGTTACCGCCTTTGCTGTTTGAATTCATGTATCGCTGGACATCGGAGGGCATCTAGGAAAACTTAACAAATAGCAAAACTCATAACTGATTTTGGAGGAACCTGTTTGGGAGAGGTCACAGCACAAAAACAGATAAGTTAATAGTTTTAAGTATAGCCTTGCTGTAAATCTACAATAGTGGGTAGAGTGGGTTCTTTCTTGATGATATGTTTTATTGAAATATGTCTCTGAAGTCATAAGTATTAAGTTAGCCTCCAGTGTTTTGTAAAGGAATAGAACAGTGTTATTTTCTGGAGGATTGGAAGAAACAAAAATGGCCTTCAGTAGAGTGATGTGCTCTTCTTGTCTGATGTGGGAGTTTAGGGAGAGTTTACATCTTACTGAGGATTATATCTGAAACAAATGCCATTGGTTGCAAATCCTATCAGATCAAATGGATCAGTTGGAGCAACAGAAACAATGAGGAATTTACAAGAGCAAGGGAGTGTGATGGATGACAGTTATAGGAAGGGAGAAAAGCCACGGATATAGTCACGTAGATGGGTTGACTTCAGGAAAGGTAAGAGAGGTAGGCAGGTAGTGCAGGAGTCTTCTGTGGCTATCCCCATTTCAAATACATATGCTGTTTTGGAAAATGTAGGGGGTGATGGATTCTCAGGGGAACATAGCATGAACAGCTAATTTTGATGGTATTAGGCAAGAACTTTCGAAAGCTGATTGGGCGCAGATGTTCGCAGGTAAAGGGACGGCTAAAAAATGGCAACTATTCAGAAATGAGATAACGAAAGTCCAGAGAAAGTATATTCCTGTTAAGGTGAAAGGAAAGGCTGGTAGGTATAGGGAATGCTGGATGACTAAAGAAATTGATGGTTTGGTTAAGAAAAAGAAGGAAGTATATGTTAGGTATAGACAGGATAGATCGAGTGAATCCTTAGAAGAGTATAAAGGCAATGTGAGTATATTTAAGAGGGAAATCAGGAGGGCAAAAAGGGGACATGAGATAGCTTTGGCAAACAGAGTTAAGGAGAATCCAAAGGGTTTTTGCAAATACATTAGGAACAAAAGGGTAACTAGGGAGAGAATAGGGCCCTTCAAAGATCAGCAAGGTGGCCTTTGTGTGGAGCTGCAGGAGATAGGGCAAATACTAAACGAGTATTTTGCATCAGCATTTACTGTGGAAAAGGACATGGAAGATATGGACTGGAGGGAAATAGATAGTGACATCTTGAAAAATGTCCATATTACAGATGAGGAAGTGCTGGATGTCTTGAAACGCATAAAAGTGGATGAATCCCCTGGACCGGATAAGGTGTACCCGAGAACTCTGTGGGAAGCTAACGAAGTGATTGCTGGGCCCCTTGCTGAGATATTTGTATCATCGATAGTCACAGGTGAGGTGCTGGAAGACTGGAGGTTGGCAAACGTGGTGCCACTGTTTAAGAAGGGCGGTAAAGACAAGCCAGGGTACTATAGACGAGTGAGCCTGACGTTGGTGGTGGGCAAGTTGTTGGAGGGAATCTTGAGGGGCAGGATGTAACATGTATTTGGAAAGGCAAGGACTGATTAGGGATAGTCAACCTGGCTCTGCGTGGGAAATAATGTCTCACAAACTTGACTGAGTTTTTTGAAGAAGTAACAAAGAGGATTGATGAGGGCAGAGCAATAGATGTGATCTATATGGACGTCAGTAAGGTGTTCGACAAGGTTCTCCGTGGGAGACTGGTGAGCAAGATTAGATCTCATGGAATACAGGGAGACCTCAACACTTGGATACAGAACTGGCTCAAAGGTGGAAGACAGAGGGTGGTGGTGGAGGGTTGTTCTTCAGACTGGAGGCTTGCGACCAGTGGAGTGCCACAAGGATCAGTGCTGGGTCCATTATTTTTCATCATTTATATAAATGATTTGGATGTGGGCATAAGAGGTATCGTTAGTATGTTTGCTGATGACACCAAAATTGGAAGTGTAGTGGTGCTGCATTTTGGGAAAGCAAATCTTAGCAGGACTTATACGCTTCATGATAAGGTACTAGGGAGTGTTGCTGAACAAAGAGACCTTGGAGTGCAGGTTCATAGCTCCTTGAAAGTGGAGTCACAGGTAGATAGAATAGTGAAGAAGGCGTTTGATATGCTTTCCTTTATTGGTCAGAGTATTGAGTACAGGAGTTGGGAGGTCATGTTGCAGCTGTACAGGACATTGGTTAGGCCACTGTTGGAATATTGTGTGCAATTCTGGTCTCCTTCTTATCAGAAAGATGTTGTGAAACTTGAAAGAGTTCAGAAAAGATTTACGAGGATGTTGCCAGGTTTGGAGGATTTGACCTATAGGGAGAGGTTGAACAGGCTGGGGCTGGAGCATTGGAGGCTGAGGGGTGACCTGAAAGAGGTTTATAAAATCATGAGGGGCATGGATAGGATAAATAGGTAAAATCTTTTCCCTTGGGTTGAGGAGTCCAGAACTAGAGGACATAGGTTTAGGGTGAGAGGGGAAAGATATAAAAGAGATCTAAGGGGCAACTTATTCACTCAGAGGGTGGTACATGTATGGAATCAGCCGCCAGAGGAAGTGGTGGAGGCTGGCATAATTGCAACATTTAAGAGCCATTTGGATGGGTATATGAATAGGAAGGGTTCGGAGGGTTATGGACCAGGTGCTGGCAGGTGGGACTAGATTGGGTTGAGATATCTTGTCGGCATGGACGGGTTGGACTGAAAGGTCTGTTTCCATGGCAAAAGTTAACCACATCCTTGTGCATTCCAGGCCAATAAAATTGTTCTTGTACCTTAGCCTGAGTCTTTCGTACCCCTAGGTGACATCCAACAGGTAGTTCATGTGCATTACCGTAACACTTCCTGTCTGGATGCTACCGGCAACACTGTCTGGTGCACTTTAGCCCATTTCTCCTCTGCATTATCCTGCCGCAGTCTCCATTTCCGTCTGAGGATTCTCTCTTTCAGGTATAACCCTCCGGATTATTCTCTGCCTCCTTTTCAGAGTATGCACCCACATATATATCTTTTATTGTCTTGTCTTGCTGTTGCAAGTCTCTTAGCCTTTCAGGACTAAACACTTCTGTCTGACCCTCTGCCTGTTCAGGTTTTTCCTGCACCATTACATCAAACAGGGTATCCGCTAACTGAACCTCAACCCCTTCATCTTTCTTTTTACGTTTTGTTTCGTTTCGTGCTGTGGTAGTAGGATCTGGTTACTACACAATCTGGTAAAATACCAGGATATTTCTGTTTTAATTCTTCTGTTTCTTAGTTTTCCTTGGGCTTCCCACAACAAGGGGTGTCACTCCCAACTTGGATCCTGAATTCCTGGTTTATCAAACACTCCCACTGTAACTTCTCCAGTCTTAACATGGCACTCCAACCCGATTTTACATAGGGGAATGCTAAATTCCTGTCCATCTATCCCACAAATTCTTGTGTCCCACTCCATTACAGTGAAACCACCTGAGGCCTTTCACCTCCTGTCCACCCTCTTGGACTTCTTTAACCTGTGGTAAAATCTAAACAGTGCACTCGTAGTGTAGGATCTCCCCTTCTCCCAACCTCTATCCCTCACAAGACGAAATTCTGGCCGGAAGTTTGTCATATGCACCGGCAACGCATTCATTTGTCAGTTCCTGAACTTTCTATTCTTCTACATGAATTCTTACCATTTCTGGAAGTGAGTTTTTTAACTCTTCCAGCAGAATAATCTCTCTTAGAGCCTCAAATGTCCTATCTATCTTGAAAGCAGGCACCCATTGATCAAAATGACTATGTTTAATTCTTTCAAACTCAACGTAAGTCTGACCTGGTTCTTTCTTTGTGTTTCTGAACCACTGTCTATACGCTTGTGGCACCAATACATAAGCACTTAAAATAGCCTGTTTAACCTCTTCATAATCTCTTGACCTCTCAACTGACATCGCGGCAAATACCTCACTAGCTCTACCTACCAGTTTAGTATGAACTAGCATTACCCATAAATCCTCGGACCACTCCATCTGCCTCGTCAATTTTTCAAATGAAATAAAGAAGGCTTCAAGATCATTCTCATCAAAATGTGGCAGAGTTTTGACATATTTATATATCTCATTACCTTCTCGTTTAATCTCCATCCTTTGGACTTTGCTGACTGTCGCAACTTCTCAAGTTCAAATTCTCTCTCTCTTTGCTCAGCCAAGAACCTTCTCTCTCTCTCTTTCTTCTCTCTCTTGTTTATCTTCTAACTCCATTTTCTTCAATTGTAATTTCAATTTTTCTACCTCTACTGCACTTGTCTGTTTCTCTGACACAGCTAAGTGTTTGAGTAATTCCCTTAGAATTTCAGCTTTACTTTTATCCTTGGTTAAACCCAAATCTAACTTATTTGCTAATTCCAAAAGTATGGCCTTTTTCTTTCCTTCTAAACTATCTTGGTAAATCTGAGAATCATCTTCAAATCCCAGAACCTCTTTAGCAATTTTAAGAGCCATTTCTCTCACTTTTAATTTAATCAACCACAAATCACCAAAATTAAACAAATTGTCTCACCTATTTTGTATTTATAGATCAAGGACACTAACCTGCAAGTGTTTAAATCTGCTGGGAATTTTCGTACCCCCAAATCTATTCAAATCTGTCTAAACCAGTTCAGATCTCAGACAAGCCCCCAAACAGTTAGAACACCGGGTAAACTCTCCTGCTTAATTTAAAATCAGCAACACAGAAAAGATTTATCACGTGCAGTAATCTGTAAAAATCCGAGTGGCCAAGAACTATTTAAAGTAAAAATTAACAACTTTATTTCTTAGAGTATAACAGAGAATAATTAACTTACCATTATTTACAATTTCTTCCTGTAACCTATCTTTTACTTTCCCTTTTATAATACTAGTCTGATAAAACTCCCAAATAAGATTTACAAAACCATGCTTATCTCAAAACTGGGCAGCTTTCATGCTTCTATTCAGATCTTCCTGTATCTTCTTCTTAGGAATTTCTACATCACAGGTTACTGATCAAAAAGGTACTTTTAAGAGAGCTATTTTCAAGTCTTCCAAATCATATTTTCAAGCAGTCTGATTACATGCTGGGCTTGGCAGTTCTCCTCTCAACTGCTCAATTTTCCCTGGTCTTATACCCCCAAAACATCAGATTGTGTCATTGGCTTTTAGGATTGTCAATATATTCAATTTAAATCGGATTGGAGTTTGATATTTTTCAGGGTATAATTTAAACTGATAGGCTGAATTCGAATTTGTGTTTTTGTCTCATAGCAACTCAGCAAGTGCTGTTGTTCTTAATCACGTTATTTTGTAAATTCTCTAGCACTCAGTGTACTTGCCAAGTCCTTCACTCTCTTAAAGGTACACCCATATCTTTGTAACATATTACAGAGGAGGAAGTGCTGGTTGTCTTGAAACGCATAAAGATTGATAAATCCACAGGACCTGATCAGGTGTACCCTAGAACTCTGTGGGAAGCAATTGTTGGGCCCCTTGCTATTTGTATTGTTGATAGTGACAGGTGAGGTGCTGGAATTCAGGAGGTTACCACTATTTAAGAAAGCTGGGAAGTCCTGGGGGGGTTGGGGAGGCAGGACAGGCTGCCCTAGAGGTGGTCGGAAGGTGTATCAGGACGAACTGAGAATTGGAAGGGACATGGGGTGGACCGAGAGCAGAAAGGTGCATAGGTGCGTGCTGCCTTAGAGTGGCCAGAAGGTGAGAGGGACTGGGGGGGGGGGGGGGTGGCTTGCTGGGTTCTTGGGGTCAGTATTATATATACTTTTTAATGCAATTGCACTGTCTTATGAAAAATTGTCATTGTTACTATTTTATAATGATTGAAACTGGGATTTGAGGTTTGTCCTCATTTGCCTGAAAATGGTAGGGTTTAGGGCCTGGCTTTGCCATTCCTCTCCCTTGTAAAATTGCTGTTTCTTTGTATACAGCTGTTAATGTTAATTGTCTTGTAAACTATATAATATTTTATTAAACAATACAAACAATAAAAAAATACAGGAGATTCAGAATCTCCTCAGATTAGGGGACTGAAAAAAAAGGTGGTAAGGACAAGCCAGGGAACTATAGACCAGTGAGCCTGATGTCGGTGGTGGGCAAGTTGTTGGAGGGAGCCCGGAGGGACAGGATTTACACGTATTTGGCAAGGTAAGGACTGATGAGGGATCATCAACGTGGCTTTGTGTATGGGAAATCCTGTCTCACAAACTTGATTGAGTTTTTGAAGAAGTATCAAAGAGGATTAATGAGGGCAGAGCAGTGGACATGATCTATATGGACTTCAGTAAGGCATTTGACAAGGTTCCCCATGGGAGACTGGTTAGCAAGGTCAGATCTCATGGAATACAGGGAGAACCTGCCATTTAGATACAGAACTGGCTCGTAGAAAACAGACTGAAGGCCTGTAACCAGTGGAGTGTGCCCCAAAGATCGGTCTGGGTCCACTACTTTTCATCATTTATATAAGTAGTTTGGATATGAACATAGATGGTATACTAAATAAGTTTACAGACGACACCAAAGCTGGAGGTGTAGTGGACAGTGAAGGTTACCTCAGATGGGCCAGTGGGCTGTGAAGTAGGAGATGGAGTTTAATTTAGATAAATGCGAGATGTTGCATTTTGGAAAGCAAATCAGAGCAGGACTCATACACTTAATGGTAAGGTCCTAGGGAGTGTTGCTAAACTAAGGCACCTTGGAGTGAAGGTTCATAACTCCTTGAAAGTAGAGTTGTAGGTAGATAAGATGGTGGAGGCATTTGGTATGCTTTCCTTTATTGGTCAGAGCATTGAGTACAGGAGTTGGGAGGTCATATTGCAGCTGTACAGGATATTGGTTAGGCCACTGTTGGAATATTATGTGCAGTTCGGATCTCCTTCCTATCGGAACGATGTTGTAAAACTTGAAAGAGTTCAGCAACGATTTAAAGAATGTTGCCAGGGTTGGAGGATTGACCTATAGGGAGAGGTTGAATAGGCTGGTTCTGTTTTCCCTGGAGTGTCATAGGCAGAGGGGTTTCCTTGGAGGTTTATAAAATCATAAAGGGCACGGATAGGATCAATAGACAAAGTCTTTTCCCTGTGGTGGAGGAATCCAGAACTAGAGGGCATGGTTTAGGGTGAGAGGGGAAAAGATATGAGACCTAAGGGACAGCTTTTTCACACAGAAGGTGGTGCATGTATGGAATGAGCTGCCAGAGGAAGTGGTGGAGGCTGGTACAATTGCAACATTTAAAAGTCATAAGTTGGCGGTGTCAGTGTTGAACTCGGGTGTACAAAGTTAAAAATCACACAACACCAGGTTATAGTCCAACAGGTTTATCTGGAAGCACTAGCTTTTTGAGCGCTGCTCCTTCATCAGGTCATCAGACACAACCACCTGATGAAGGCGCAGCAGTCCGAAAAACTAGTGCTTCCAAATAAACCTGTTGGACTATAGCCTGGTGTTGTGTGATTTTTAACATTTAAAAGGCATCTGGGTGCATATATGAATAGGACGGGTTTACAGGGATATGGGTCAGGTGTTGGCAGGTCAGACTAGATTAGGTTTGGATATCTGATCAGCATGGACGAGTTGGACTGAAGGGTCTGTTTCCATTCTATACATCTCTATGACTATAAATGCGATGCTATTGCCATCATAGAAATATGGTTAAGGTACTGGCAAGATAACATTCTGGGGTACAGGAACTTCAGACAGGACGGGCCAGGTGCAAAAGAGGAGGTGGTGCTTGCATTATTAGTTAAGAAGTCAGTTACTGCAGTGAAGAGGGATAATATTTTGAAAGAGTCATCCAATGAGGCTTTTGGCTAGGATTTGGGCAATCATATTGTTAGGAACATATTGTAGGTCCCCAGTCAGCAAGTAGAAAGTGGGGAGTGCAGATGCTGGAGATCAGAGTAGAGTGTGTGGTGCTGGAAAAGCACAAGTCATTCTTGATGAAGGGCTTATGCCCGAAACATCAACTCCCCTGCTCCTTCGATGCTGCCTGACCTGCTGTGCTTTTCTAGCACCCCACTCTTGAACCCAAATAGTCAGCAGGCAATTGAGGAACAGATATGTTGTCAATTCACTAAAGTGTGTAAAAACAAAAATAGGGTGATTATATTGGGTAATTTCAAAGAGTTTAGAGGGAGCAAATATTTTGTAATGTACATAGGGGAGCTTTCTTTGTCAATATGTAGATGGTCCTACAAGGGACAGCGCAGTGCTGAACTGAATTCTGGGGGATGAAGCTGAAGTTTGAGGTGACAGTGGAGGAACATTTTAGTGCTAGTGATCACACCATCATACATTTTAAGTTTGTTATGGAAGTGGAAAAAGATGATTGCAAGAAAGGGCTTTGGATTGGGGAAGGCAGATTTTATTAAAATAAGGTAGGATGTGGCCAAAATAGACTGGGAATAGCTATTTGTGGTTAAATTATAGCAGAATATTGAGGGGCATTCAAAAATGCGTTCGGAGGAATACATGCCCATGTTCCCTTTAGGTTCAAACGTGGGAGCAACAAGCCCAAAGAACTCTAGATGTTTAGGAATATTCATGGCTAGGTAAAAAGGAAAAGACAGAGAGTAGGTACAAAGGAAGCAAAACAATTAAGGCACAAAGTGCAAGGGAGTTCAAGATAGCAATTTAGAGTAGAGGGGCATGAGAAAACACCAATGGGAAAGATACAGGAGAATCCCAAGAAATTCTACAAGTATATTGAGGGGAAGACAGTAACCTGGAAAATAGAAGGGCCTGTTGTGACCAAGGGAGCAATGTGTGTTTGAAGCCAAGAGACATTTGCAGAATGCTAAATGAGTAGTTCACATCTGTCTTTACTTGGAAGGAGGTGGACAAAAGCACAGAATTCAAAAAGATGGACTGTGAAGTTCTTGAGCAATTGGTATAAGCTGGAATCCAGGATAACTTGGCAAGATATATCCAAAATTGGATAAGTGGTAGGAGACAGAGGCTTTTGGTAAAAAGCACTAAAATATCTTTGGTGATACAGACTTGATGGGTTCATGGTTTCTATGAACCTATGATTAGTAACACAAAATGTGAGCTCTAATGGAGGAAGTCTTGTTAATGATATTCCCTTCTAACTAACTCAAAAAGCCCCAGAAGCAGGTAACTCCAGAGTCAAACAATATTTCTTCTGGTTTTCAACCATATGGGAAGGGTGTGTTGGAAGTCTGGTCAGATGACTGAGAAAGAGCTCGAATCTATCTCAAGGCTCCAGCCATGTTAAAAGTTGCAAAATAAAAACTGAAACAGAACTTGTTTCTTCTGCTCTCATCCCTATACTCTCCATGCGCCATCCATGCCAACTATGCCCCTATATCCATGCATCATGCTTCCTACCATGTCACTCTACCAGTCTCCCATAGCCCCTCATTCCCATATACTTGTGACAGAGGGGAGGCAATGGCTTAGTGGTATTATCACTGCTATTAATTACCTAGTGGAGTTAATCTGGAGATCCAGGTAATGTTCTGGGGACCTGGGTTTGAATCACATCATGACAGACGGTGGAATCTAAATTTAATAAAAATCTGGAATGATGACCATTAATCCACTGTCAATTGTCTGAAAAACTGATTTGCTCATGTCATTTAGGGAAGGAAACTGCCATCCTTATCCAGTCTGACCTACATGTGACTCCAGACCCACAGCAGTGTGGGGGGAGGGGGAGGGGGTTGACCTTTAACTGCCCTCTGGGTAATTAGGGATAGGCAATAAATGCCTTTATTGAGTGAATGAATTTTTAAAAATCATCCATTTCCCATTTACAGCCGCTGTGCCAACTTGGTGCCAACTCATACATCTCCAACTATATCCTTTGCCACTATCTCCAAGTTAACTCACCTGTTACAGCGTGGGCTGTAATCAAAAGGCACCCTAACAGGAAATAAAGTTAGCAGTCTATTGATAATGACAATATTGAAAAGTGCACTCTTGATACAAACAAATGTATAGAAATATGTTTAACTCATTCTTAATGGAAACAAACATTTCAGTTTAGTGCTTAATTGCTATCAAAAAACTTCTGTTCAACAATTAGTTGGAGCCATTTATCAAATTTATGAATTGTCATTGACTCTTTCAGGGTGTGGTGTGGTGCTGGAAAAGCACAGCAGGTCAGGCAGCATCTGAGGACAGGAGAATCAATGTTTCGGGCATAAGCCCTTCAGGAATGAGAGATAAGTGGCAGGTTGGTGGGACTGGGGAGAGGTAGCTGGGAAAGCGATAGGTGGATGAAGGTGAGGGAGCAAGTGATAGTATCATTTAAGATGCTTGATCCTTTCAGTCCACAGTCAAATATACAGAAAAATAAAGATGTGGTTTTTACAAATGCAGTTCGCCTTGAGAAGGGGAAAAAGAATGATTCATTGAAGATAATTCAATTCTACTTTCTATATGAAAAGCTTCTTGATAATGTGTTTTCCTTTGCAGGGAATGTTTAACAGCATTTGGAACTTTTACAGAATCTTCAAACAAGTCGGATTTGAAGAATTCAAAATTTCAAGAAAATCCTTAATACTAGTCACATATATTTTTCCAATTAAATTGGTCAAGGTACTTGCGTAGACTTTAAGTAAGAGATGCTCTTCAACATATATGCAAATGAGTTCTTATAACATCTTTAAAGTGATACTACATCCCTCATGATCTCATTAAATGGGAGAACAGACTTCAGGCTGAATGGCCTACTCCCAGCCTATTTTCCTTGCACTTCACAACTTTTTAAAACAAAGTGAGACTCAAGGGCGATTGACAACAGGCAATAAATGCTGACCAGCAGCAACACCCACATCTCAAGAGAATTTTTTTAAAAAAAAACTCAGCCAGAAAAGATAGTGCAAGGTCACCTGATTAAAAGCCTACCATAAAAGGGATGTGAATGTATAGTACAATCAATTTTCAATTCTTAAGCAGGAGACAGTAAGGCATTGTTTATTCCTTTTCCCTTGTAGAATTAAATTTTATTGTCACATATATTCAAGTGAAGTAAAGGAATACATTGAAAAGTGTACAACGTCACCAGCTTAGGTACAAAAACCCGAATTTTAAGAAAACAGCCATTTTAGCTACAAAAACCAAAACAATCATCTAAGATACAAAAAACAGAATTAAAATAAAACAAAATCTGAAAAACAAAATAAAAATGAGCAAAGAAGAAAGGGTGAAGCATCTGAATCTAAGTCTTATTGCTATAGCTGGGCTTCCCTCCCCAAAACCTCAAGTCTCAGTCTCACCGCGGGCCCTTGGAAGTCACTCCCATTGCTGCCGCGGGCCCTGAGAAGTCACTCCTTATTTTGCATCCCCACCTTCTGCCAACTCCTAATTCTTCAGAGTAGGCTTTCATGATATAATATGGTATTGCAACATAGCAGAAACTGTTAACTTATAACAATATGGTTTGAGAAATAAAAGTGAATTAATTATGTATTAGGGTCACCTATAGGACTGTCCCAATGAATGACTTCTGTCCCTCACTGAAGTAGTTGTATGGATGCTCTCCAAATGCTGCCATTTTCCCAAAAAACAAAGAACATTACAGCACAGGAACAGGCCCCTTGGCCATGCAAGCCTGCGCCAATTCATACCTTCTATCCAAATCTGCCACCTACTTTCTAAGGATCTGTATCCCTTTGCTCCCTGCCTATTCATGTATCTATCTAGACACATCTTAAACAACGCTATAATTCCTGTCCCTACCACCTCCGCTGATAACGCATTCCAGGCACCCACCACCCTCTGCGTGAAGAACTTTCCAAGTATATCTCCCCTAAACTTTTCCCCTCTCACTTTGAACTTGTGACCACTAGTAATAGAGTCCTCCACTCTGGGAAAAGAAGTTTCTTGCTATCCACCCTGTCTAAACCGCTCATGATTTTGTAGACTTCAATCAGGTCCCCCTTAACCTCCTTTCCAATTAAAATAATCCTAATCTACTCAACTTCTCCTCATTAGCACCCTCCATACCAGGCAACATCCTGGTGAATCTCTTCTGTACTCTCTCCAACGAATCTACATACTTTTGCTAATGTGGCAACCAGAACTGTACGCAGTATTCCAAATGTGGCTGGTCTTCGTTCTTTGAACCAAAGTCTTATACAACTATAACATGACCCGCCAACTCTTGTACTCAATACTCCGTCCGATGAAGGAAAGCATGCCGTATGCCTTCTTGACCATTCTATTGATCTGCGTTGCCACTTTAAGGGAAAAATGGACCTGAACACCCAGTTCTCTCAGCACATCAATTTTCCCCAGAACTTTTCCATTTATTGTACAGTTTGCTCTGGAATTGCATCTTCCAAAATGCATCACCTGACATTTATCTGGATTGAACAGCATTTGCCCATTTCTCTACCCAATACTTCAAACTATCTATATTCTGCTGTATTCTCTAACAGTCCCCTTCACTATCTGCTACTCCACCAATCTTCGTGTCATCTGCAAATTTGCTAATAAGGCAACCTACACCTTCCTCCAAATCATTTATGTATATATACAAACAACAATGGACCCAACACGGATTCCTGTGGGACACCATTGGTCACAGGTCTCCATTTTGAGAAGCTCCATTCCACTACTATTCTGTCTCTTGTTGCCCAAACAGTTCTCCATCCATTTAGCTAGAACACCCTGGACCCCATGAGACTTCACCGTCAACAGCCTTTCATGGGGAACCTTATCAAATGCTTAACTGAAGTCCATGTATATGACATCTGCATCCCTTCCCTCATCAATCAACTTTGTCACCTCTTTGAAGAATTCTATTAGATTTGTAAGACATGACCTTCCCTGCACAAAACCATGTTATCACCAATAAGCCCGTTTTCTTCCAAATGGGTATATACCCTATCCCTTTGTATCTTCTCCAGTAACTTCCCTACCACTAACATCAAGCTCACAGGTCTGTAATTACAAATTATCCCTGCTACCCTTCTTACTAACATACAATCAAAGATGGCTTTATTAACAAAACAGTTAAATTATGGAGGGATTGTTCTGTTACCGATCACACACACAAGCTTCCAGGATATTAAAGACAATAGGATAGCAGATAGGCGAGAAACTACAAATTTTGGTAAATCCATAGGTATTTAAAAATCAGTTGACATGAATTATAACTTCATGGAGATCAGTACATAATAACAGCTTCTTTGGTGAACTGGGCTTTGTCATCTTTAGTTGTGCATGCCTCTTCCCATCCAGTAACTTGAAATCAAAGATAAAGAGTCCAAGTAAGAATACCAAATCAGCGTGGAGTCTTGCTTTTCGTCAGGAGTCAAACAGCAAGCAACCTAGAGTCTCAGGTTTGTATATTACAACTTAAACTCAGATGTCAGTCATGTGACAAAGACAAGGCTTTCAGGGGCTGAGGATCCACCTTGAGCAACGTAGAAAGTCATTAAGCAACACTTTACCTGTCCAGATTTCCATTGCAGGTGAAGAGCTACTGCCAATTACTAGCACCTCATTCAATATAATGGGTTCTGAAGCTTTCCTTATCCAGAGTGAACCAAGACCTTTGTGTCAGCTTTAGCTACATAATGTAGGGAGCTCAGAAGCTTCTGGAAATTTGATCATATAGTTGCCTCAGCTGTTTAAGAAGTCCAGCAAAGATTGTCCATTTTTAACATATATGGAAATGTTTTGCCCCAGAAGGCAGTGGAGGCCAAGACTTTGGATACTTTCAAGAAAGAGATGGATAGAGCTCTTAAAGATAGTGGAATCAAGGGTTATGGGGATAAGGCAGGAACAGGATACTGATCTGGATGATCAGCCATGATCATAATGAATGCTGGTGCTGGCTCAAAAGAACTGAATGGCCTACCCCTGCACCTATTGCCTATAACATAAATAGAATATAGGACAATTTTCTTTGGGATTTCTCTTCATGTCCTCAGTCCATTATACAGGCCACAAGTTAAAGAATTGATAGAGGAAAAACGAGAGAGTTGGAGATGTATAGGCTTTTGCTAACTTGTTTTCTTTCAGATTGAAATAAAAATTATTTTAAAAACATCTATTTGCAGTAGAGCTGACTATGAAAAGGGTTTAGGTATTTCTGACTAACCAGCAAAATCACCCCCTCGGATACGTTGCCTTGTAAGTTTGTAAAGGATTAAGCTGTTCGGTGGATTAAATTTTATCAGGATTATTCACCAATTGCAGGTGGTCATGGTGATAACTTTATTTCAAAAAGTGGACTAAATTACAATGAGTTCAATATAGCCTGAAGTGTACAATGGGCTCACTGCTTCATGTTGCAAATTGTATAGGACAAAATGAAGTTATTTTAGATTAGATTCCCTCCAGTGTGGATACACGTCCTTTGCCCCAACATATCCCACACTGACCCTTCGAAGACTAACTGTCCTAGACCTATTTCCCTCGGACTCATGCATCTAACACTATGGGCAATTTAGCATGGCCAATTCACCTGACCTGCACATCTCTGGACTGTGGGAGGAAACCGGATCACCCAGAGGAAACCCACGCAGACAAGGGGAGATTGTGCAAACTCCACACAGGCAGTCGCCTGAGGCTAGAATCAAACCTGGGTCCCTGGCACTGTGAGGCAGCAGTGCTACCCACTGAGCCACCGTGCCATCCTCAAGGGACAGTGCATGAAAGTATTTAGTGTCTTAAGTTATATTTGCCCACGTTCACATTCTTTCCTTCCTGATCATGGAAAATATATGTATGCTGCTCATGGATCAACAACGTAGTTTCATGTTCATATATAACTGATTACATTCAGGATGTTTTTGCTTACTTTTGCTGTTTGTCATATTTATCCTGGTAAGCATTTGTTTTGTGTTTGCTTTTTGACTATCATTTATATTGGTTATTTTATCTTGCAGTGTAAGATTACAATTTTTGTTGTTGTATGGTTAAGTCCCTTAATGAAATAATTACTGAATGTGTAGATCAAACACCGAAACAGTTGGTTAAAATGTAGTGTCATTATAAGAACGAGCCTTGCTTCATGTCTTTGTTTGTTTTGGTATGAAGCTTGAGAGACATTACAATACAAAATCAGTGTGCAACACAATACTTGGAAAAATTGGTCTTCTACATAATAGAATGATTAAAAATAGAGGCCATTTGGCAAATCAAATCTGTGTTGGTCCTCAATAAGAGCAAATCGGCTTGTCCCAACCTTTTCTTTGTAGCTGTAACTTTTTTCCCTTCTTTGGATAGTTCTCAATTCTGGCTGCCAGAGGAAGAGGTGGAGGCTGGTACAATCACACATTTAAAAGGTAATGGGATGAATATATGAAATGGAAGGACTTAAGAGGCAAATGGAACTGGATTAATTTAGAATATCTGGTAAGGATGAACAAGCTGGACTGAAGGGTCCGTTTCCATGTTGTATATCTCTATGACTCTATTACTTTGATTATAGAAGTTTAAGGATGAATCAAATGGAGGTGTTTGAGATGATTAAAGTTGACAATGTCAATAAAATAAATTAAAGTCTCTGCCAAACAGAGTTTAGGATACAGTGGTATAACCTTAAATAGTTAGGTATTTCATGAGAAATGTTTGAAAACGCTGATGACAAATGAAAAATCAGGTACTCACTCCCAAAAGCGGTTCTGGTCAAGTTAATTGAAAATGCCCAGTCTGAAATTGATGCATCTTTGGTAGGCCTAATGAGGTAGTAGATGGAATTAATATATAGATTAGTTTAGAATCAGGCAGATTTAAAAAATATTTTTATCAGCACGAACTACAAGAGGCAAATGTGATTTGCTTCTAACCCATGCAAATTCCCTTCTGAATAGATATTAACATTTCAATTGATTTAATTTGGTTTAGCTATAATCAACATTAAATATCCTACACAACCATTTAGTCCAGATATTAAAATAAGCTTTTTTACCAGATCAATGATCAATTTCATCTGATACATAACGTAACAAAACATACATCAACTAAAGCAACTAAGCAATTGTTCAAAGCTGAAACCTGCATCTAAACACCAAACAGCCCAGCACACTGGGACTTTAATGCGCTAACCCAATCTCCAATATGCAGTTGAGATCAATAATGTATGCCAAATTTGCATACATCTCATTTGCACCATTGGGTGCTCCTACGCTACAACAGGGAAAGTCCAGCAGTGTTGCTGCATCATTACGAGATGTACTGTTTGATTAATTGAGTCTCGTGTGGATAGGTGCTAGATTTCTGATTGGATTGAGTGTTGATTGATACTTTGATATTAGATGGCCTGTTCAGTTATTGTTCAAGCTTGACGGGACCCATTTTGGTAAGGTTCAAAAATGGTGCCAAGCATCAGTATCCCTTTGGGATCAGATAAGGAGAAAACAATCAAATTTTTTGACATGCTTTAAAGAATTATCTCATTCAAGAATACAAAATTCTGCAAGGAAAAACACAGGAAGGATGCTTCCCCTGAGTGGGTGGGTGTGTGTGTGTTGAGTGGTGGGGAAGAGACCCAGAAGAAGGAGAAGACCATTTTAGGCCTGAGATCAGAGGGATTTGCTCCTTTAGAGGCTGTGGACATCTTTTGTAGAGGCTCAATTTATACTTAAAATGGAGATTAAATGCCCGCATCTTAAAACTTGAAGGGTACTGGCATCATGCAAGAGAAACAGCATTAAGTACATTCAGGTATGATCTCATGGAATGGCAGAGCAGACTTTTGGATTTTCTTTATATAGTGAATGAGTATGAACCACAACAGCCTAATGTAATTTGCTTCTAATCAATGCAAATTGAGCCAAATAACCTTTTGTGCAGTTATAACTGACTAAACTCTGACATTCTCTGGATCCATGCAAACTACCTCCTAAGCTTCCAAAAGAGATGGCTGCAGATAATGGATTTGTTTAGTGAAACAAAAAAAGATATTGCTCAAGAAACTCAGCAGGTCTGGCAGCATCTGTGGACAGAAAGCAGAGTTAATAGCAACACGATAGCTCAGTGGTTAGCCCGGCTGCCTCTCAGCACAGAGTACCTGGGTTCAATTCCACCCTTGGATGACTGTGTAAACTCCATACAAACATTCTCCCTATGCCTGGGTAGGTTTCCTCTGGGTGCTCATATCCTACTACAGTCTATAGATGCACAGGTTTAGTGGATTGGCCATGCTAAATTGCCCAGTGTGCAGGCTAGGTGGATAAGCCATAGAAAATGCAGGGTTACAGGGATAAAGGGGTGGGATCCTAGATGGGATGCTCTTTTGAGGGGTTGGTGTGGACTCAATGGGCAAAATGGCCTGCTCCCACACTGTAGAACTCTAGGATTCTTAATGTTTCAAGTCCAGTGAAGCTTCTTCAGAACACAGTATTGAGAGTGCATTTTGTTGTAAGGATCAAATAGGGAAAAAGTAAAGACAGCAATCAGTATTTTTAATTACCAAATTCATTCGTGGTAGGTTAAGTTTTCCAAAGGATCCCAGTATTGAAAAGAGAAGCCCCAACTGATCAGTTAACCTTCCACTGTGTTAAGTTCTGGAATGTATTATTGGGAATGTGTTGACAAGACAGAATGAAGTTTATGAAAAGGAAATACTATCCGACAATATTAGTTTTGTGGACGTAACTCGTGGGATACAAAAACAGGAATTACTCCTTATATTTAGATTTCCAGAAGATACTTAATAAGAAGTACCACATTAAAACATTACATGAGGCAAATAGCTCATGGGGCTGGGTTAATATGAATGTATTAAAGATTGGTTAATGGTTAATAAATTAAGAGAAGTCCAAGTTGGAAGCATCTAAATGGAATATTGCAAGCATCAGTTCTATGACCTCAGCTATTTAAAATCTACATTAATCACTTAATATGAAAGACCAGAGTAATCTAACTTTGTTAAATGAATTAATGCCATGTGGGTACATGTTGAGGGGACACAAAGGCTGCAAGAAAACATTGATTGGTTACTGAGTGAGCAATAAGATGGCAGCTGGAATATAATATGGGGAGCATGAAGTTATTAACTCTGGTAGGAAAAACAGTAAAATGTTGAAAAATAAATTTTGGTGTTTTGGGAGATTTGAGCATCCTTGTACAAGAAACAAAGATAACATTTAGGAATACAAGAATTCAGATTTATAATCGCAAAGAGCTTTGCTGAGAACCACGCTGGAGTACTACACAGAATCTCAGATTCCTTATTCAAGAATGGAATACTTGCCTTGAAGGAAGCGCTACAAAGTCACAAAATAGTGACTGCTGTAGTAAAGGACTGTCCCTTTGAGGAGATGCTTCAGAGTGAGCTTAACTTTTGAGGTTTAGATGAATGAGAGGTGACTGCATTGAAATAAAACTCGAGTGGACTTTGCATGGAAGATGTTGAGAAGTTGCTTCCACTAACTGGACAGTCTAGAAGTAGGGGGCATAGTCTCAGGGTAACAGACCTAATTATTAAAAACTGAGCAAAGAGGATTTTTTTTTAAAAACTAGAGTTGCGCACCTCTTGTATTCTGGCAGACTGCAGTAATTTATGAACCAGAGAAAGGCAATTTAACAAAAGACAGGTAAAGAAATTCACATTTAATATTGTGTAGAAAAACATCCATTTTATTGGGAGCAATACACTTGTTTAGCAAGACCCTCTCATAGAGAATATTCAATTGGTTTAACTGACTCGTATCTCAAAAAGAAACAATAAACACAACACACTGCAGCATCCAGATAGTCGGGGCAAGCTTTAAATATGCAAGGTACGCAATAGGATATCAAACTGCTTATGTTCTATTAGCAAAATAGAAATGCAGGCATAAAAACAGAAAATGCTGAAAACACCCACGTCAGGCAACATCTGTGCAATGAAAAACATGGGGCTGATAGCATGGAGTGAGTTGACTACTGCCACTCTCCATCCTCCAAATAAAAAGGAAAGTTGGTAGTGAGCCAATGAGCCAGAAAGAAGCCTGCCTTAGCAGCCAGAGCATGCTGCAGGCTCACTCTGTGGTCTGATTGTGGGACATGTGCCCCTCAATGAAAAGGACACCCTACTTTCAAGAGCTTCAGCAGTACCATGAACTCATTGGGGAGACTACTAGCAGGCCCATGAGGAACTCAACATGGATCCTGGAAGTCTAGGGAAGTAACAGTGCACAATGTCCAGAGGGGATGCTCTGACAGATGCAACCCACCCTTCTTCCCACAATTTTGGAATCTGCTTTAAGAGACTGTCCACATTTTGCCAATTGCCCATATCAACTACATTCTGCAGCATATTATAGGTCATTCTGCTATAATGCATGTTTCATTAACAGAAATTTGCTGTAGCGTGATTGACAAATTGGGTCACTGTGTCTACAGCGCAAACTTTAAAACTTGTGTTGGCTGTAACGCTGTTTCACCAACACATTAAGCACTATTTCTAAAACACTATTGTTCTAATGATGTGGGGTTGCACAAGAACTCATCGTGTTATAGAAGAACTGTGTTCTTCCAGCTTCCTGTTTGCCTACGTTGGATTCCAGCATCTGCAGTTTTATGTCTCCAGCATTAGTTGGTCAATTGAGTTTTTAAACCAACATGCAGAATGCTGGAGAAACTCAACAGGTCTGGCAGCATCTGTGGAGACAGAAACCAAGTTAACATTTTTGAGTCCACGATGACTCTGCAAGACTTTCCTGAACGGTCATCCTGGACTCAAAAACATCAACTCTGTTGGTCTCCCCACAAATGCTACCAGACCTACCGTGTTTCTCCAGCATTTTTTGTGTTTGTTTCAGATTTCAGGCATCCACGATATTTTGCTTTAAAGCTTTTACCAAGCTTGAATGACTCAATTATTACACATGATGGTTGGGCTGCTAATTTTGACGCATATTGAGGGCAAGAGTTTGGTGCTGTCTGGAATATTGTGGGCTCACCATGCCCACCTATCAAAAACACACCCAGCAGAGGGGCACAGCCAGCTCATTGTTAACTTAAGCCCTGTGAAAACTGATCAGAACCATTGTAAAGAAAGGTGACAGACACACCAGAAACGTTAACTGTTTTTCTCTCCACAGGTGCTACATTTTCAGCACTGTTCTTATTTCAGATTTCCAGCATCCAGAATATTTTGCTTTTGAAGGAATGCAGACATATCAGTACAATACTATGACTGGCACATATGGGGAACAGGCAATGATAAAAACTTTTACGTCCTTTCTGGAGGACACACATTTTATCCAAACTCTCTCAGTAGGAGGTGGTAGTTTTACACCAATCAGCTCTCCCAAAACAGCATTAGCAGAATTTCATGTTTGTGTAGAAAAAGAATGATTGAAAACTAGAATCAACTATGAGCCTTGACCTTCCGGATCAGGCGCTCCCTCAGGATCTTCATCGTTGTAAATATTTTCAGCCTGAGAAAAAAAACAAGGTAATTAAAAATTAAAGCAGTAGTAAAATTTATAGAATAGCTGTTCGTTGAAGTTACAGTCTTGTTAAAAATATTGTTAGAATAGCAAACATTTTAGACCACTCCATTTCTACTCTGCATCAAGAACTGAAGTATTAGAAAAATAGTAATTAGATCCTTCAACAACAGTTCCTCCAGTGTTATAAAAGCCATATTTGATTCCTGGTGCGTGCTGATAAATCACACCCAGGATTACAGTTAAAAGGTGCTGTAAACAATGTCTAAGTCTTCCAGTGAAGAACTCAGTTGGAGGTTAAAAAAAAAAACAAGATAGCGAACACATTTTTCCATTTTTTAAAAATGGAAATTAAAAAACAAATAAACAAAACAAATTTTTTTTAAAATGCGAACTTCCCAACGTTATATTTCAGCTATCATTTGTTCAGAAACTGTACAACTCAGACCATAAGAACATAAATGCAGAATAGAGAAAGAATAAACTTAAGTTTTTATTACCTAAGCAGCAAAAAGTACAATCAGACTTGAACTTTGACCATTTCCTATTATAGAGTCAGAGTCCTACAGCATAGAGACAGGCCCTTTGGCCAAAGCCGATCAAAATGCCTATCCATACTAACCCCATTTCCCTGCACTTAGCCTATGTCCTTCTCATCCCTTTCTATGTAATTGTCCAAATTATGTATTAAAATTCTGCAAATAACTATTTCAAATGTATGTTTCATCCGGTTATCAATTCAGGGGCTGAAAGCCTGAATATATGCCAGGTTATAATTTTAAAATATCTTAATTACAACCAAATGAAATTTAAGAACATTAGCTGTACATGTAATGACACTGAGGTCAAACACATACAAACTTTTAAGCTTACATAGCCAAAACACATTGCAAATGTGTGCATTCAAGTGTTGTGCCTACCGGTATTAAATTGAAGTATTGCACAACAATAAATATTTGTTGTAATAAAAATATGCTCAGGTGTCTCACAAGTGTTACAAAATTCACTAAAATTAAGGACACCGAACCGGAGATGGCCAAAAGCCTTTAAAGATATCTTAAAGGGAGGCAAAAGAAGTATAGGGTTTAGGGTAATATTAGGGAGAGATTTGAACATATGAAGAATTTTCAAATTAAAGGACATTTGCTCTCAGTCAAACAAAAGGAGGCCAGTGGGCAGAGTAAAAAAGATTAAGATTGTTATGGTCTCAGTTGACAATGATACGAGACAAATCAGATCCTAGTATGAAAGCTGGGTTGACAGACAACAAATTCTAATTTCACCAGTGGTCAGTCATTCAACATATTCAGAAGAGATTACCAATATACTTGTAGCAAAACATTCAAATTTATGACACAGGAAGAGAAAACAAAATCTGTTACACTATAAAAGGACTATATGAAGTCATCTAATTACAAACATCAGAAATAAAGATTCAATCCTTATATGCTCTGACAGTTCGCTTGTCTCTACTTAAACCTCCTTTGGCATGGTTACAGATTTTTTTTTCCACATTCACTCAGTGGCTATTTCAATGAGACAACATCTTTTTCACAGCTCAACTACTGGTCCAGTAACCTCATCTTCAACACCCCTATGGTTCTTCGAAGGCACTCAGGACTTCTTCTGTTCCTTTATGGAGACAGCTAACCCATCAGCACTTTTGCTGCTACAGACCTTTACTTTCCAAATTAACCAGTACATTGCCTGACTGCTTCTTGACATTTCGGTCTTCGAGATACTGGACATCAGTCACCATAGCCTCCCCTCAAAAGGAACAGCTAATAGAGGTGGAGTAGAAAAGACCTAATTTAAAAATATAAGCAAACCTCCAAACATCCCCGCATAACTCAGAACAAATTTAAAATGAATCTAAAAGCCTTAACACAATTCAGATGGATCTGCTATAACCAGTGTTTCTTCAACACGAAGTGGCTTAAATCTCATTGAAGAATTTAGACTTGTTATTCGAAGACGACAAACTTTCATTACCTGTACTGGCTATAGATGATTCCACCCCATTAGTTTAAATGGAGGGGCTATTGCGTGCTTTTCTTATAACACGAGATCGCACAAGAACAGAACTATTGTTATTATCAGAACCAGGTATATAGTAATACAGATCAAACTTATGGCTATATATGATTGCTCCACTTTAGAGCCCAAGCAATAATTTTATGAACCTTAAATCACAAATTAACAAAGGAATTGGCAAGGAGTTCAGCAATAGATGAACTGAGATAAGGCAAAGTTATGGAGGTAGAAATAGATATTCTTAGGTGATGATTAATACAATGTTGAAAGCTCATCTTGGGGTCAAATATGACATCAAATGTACTAATAGCCAAGTTTAGTCTCGGTTGTCAGGAAAAGGGATGTAGTTAGTAGTTTGAGAACATAATTTCAGGAAGGGTTTTAAGGCGGTGGCTTAAACCATTGCAATATTTAACTAACAGGAAAATTTCTGCTCATCCAGCAAAACCCCCAGTATTAGCAGTCTAATATTTAGCAACAATGGAGAGTCCGAGGTGATGTTGAAGTAGAGATAGGCGTCATCAACATACACATGCAACTCATGCCATGCATTTTGGATTATGCAACGATCAATAATTTCACTGTATCTTGAATACATTAAATATAACCAGTAAAGTGCATTAGCTAAGCTGCCTAAACACTTATGCCAATAAACACAATCTACCACTCACATGGAAGTGCTTTCAATTGTCAAAGAGAAAAATATAGATACATAGTAATGCATCAGGACTCACCATCTGCCAAACTTGCATGATATTGTCTTCAGATACAGAGCAAATTACCCATGGTTCATTTGGATTCCAAGAAAAATCTGAGATCTTAGCTGTGTGACCACCATGAATAAACTGAAATACAAAGAGCATTATAAATACATTAAAAGGAAAGAAGTTAACCAGGGAAAGAGTTGGGCCCATTAGGGGCCAAGAGGCCAATGTGAGAGAGAAACCACATGATATTGGTAGAGTGTTAAATGGATACTTCTCTTCAGCCTTCACTCTGGAAAAGGAGAATATGGGTAGGGAATTCAGGAAAAAGACTGAGGAACTTGCACATTTTGCCATAGGAAATGGGGAGGTTTTTGGAGGCTTTGAGAGATTTAAAAACAAAGGATACCTCTGGCCCAGATGAATTGTATCTCAGGCTGCTGTGAAAAGGTGAGCCAGGAAATTGCAGGGATGCGGACACAAATTGTGTGTGTCGGGAGTTGCATGCAGACAAGAGGATTTGAGGATAGCTAATATGGTTCCACATTTTAAGATTGGTAGAGATGAACTAGGAAATCACAGACCAGTGGGTCTCAAATCAGTGACAGGGAACCTATTAGAGAAAATTCTAAGAGGAAATTAACACCCACTTGGAAAGGCATGAGTTAATTAAAGATAATCATCATGGTTTTGTCAGAGGGAAGTCATGCCTCACAAATTTATTAGAATTTATTAGGGCCGATGAAGGGTCTCAACCAGAAATGTCGACTTCTCCATCTCCTGATGCTGCCTGGCGTTTTGTGATCTTCCAGCCTCTTGTTTGTCTACTTTGAATTCCAGCACCAGCAGTTTTTTTTAAAATCCCTGCAGATGAGGAAAGTTCAGTTGATGTAGTTTTTATGAAGTTCAGGAAAACTTTTGACAAGGTGCCACAAGGGAGACTTATTGAGAAGGTTAAAGCACATGAAATTCAAAAGAAACTTAGCAAGATGGATCAGAACTGGCTTAGTAATAGGACACAAAAGGTAATGTTAGAAGGCCGAGAGTGACTGGAGGCTGGTGTTCAGCAGTGTATGACAAGGATCAGTACTGGGACCCATTGTTCGCTATATACATAAATGATACAGATGAAAATATGGGGGGAATGTTAAGCAAATTTGCAGGTAAGTCCAAGATTGGGGTGGTTAATAGCAATGATTGGAGGTTACAAGAAAATATAGATGGGTTGGTCAGATGGACAGACTAGTAGCAGATGGTATTTAACCCTGATACAGGCAAGGTGATGCACATCGGAAGAACAAACAAAATGAGGGTGTATTTAAATGAATGGCAGGACACTGGATAGCTTAGAGGAACACAGAGATTTTGGGGTAATTAATCACAGATCCCCAAAATCAGCAGAGCACCTGAATAAGACAGTTAAGGTAGTACATGGGACACTTCAAGTCAGAGTCCCTACAGTGTGGAGACAGGCCCTGTGGCCCAAACTGGTCCATGCTGCCCAAGCTAACCCCATTTCCCTGCACTTGGCCAATATCCTTCTAATACTTATCCCATCCATGCATTTGTCCAAATGCCTTTTAAATGTTGTACTTGCCTCAACCACTTCCACTGGCATCTCATTCCATACACATACCACCCTGTGTGTAAAAAAGCTGTCCCTCAGGTTCCCTTTTACTCTTTCCCCATTAACCTTAAATTGATGCCCTCTATTCTCCAACCCTGGGAAAAAGACTGAGTGTATTCACATTATCCATGCATCATCAGTCATACCTTAAGAGTATAAGAGCAAAGAGGTAATGTTGTAGCTGTACAGAGCATTGGTCAGGACATAGCTGTGGTCACCTCCCCACAGAAAGGATATTATAGCAGCAGAGGGGATACAGAGGAAGTTCCCAAGATGTGCCTGGGATGGAGAAATTGAGCCACAGGAAGACTAGATATGCTTTGATCATTTTTCCTAGAGTAGGGAAGATTGAAGGGGGACATGATTAAGGTGTATAAGTTTATGAGCGGTATGGACAGGGTAAATAAGGAGCAGCTGTTCCCTTGGTTGAGCAATCAATCATGACAGGGTTTATGTTAAAAGGCAGCGAGATTCAGATGTGATTTGGGAAAAAATGTTTTCACTCAGTGGGTGGTCAGAATCTGGAATGCACTGTCTGGGACGGTAGTGGAGGTCAGAAGTCTTACAACCTTTAAAAAATATTTGAATGAGCACTTCAATCATCATAGCATTCAAAGATATGGGACAAGCATACCTTTAGTGGTAGTTATGTCGGGTGCAGACTCAAAATGGGCCAAAGGGCCTTTCCTGAGCTGTATGAATCTTCCAGTTCTCAAAGCCTTGAATTTCCTTCCGTGGGCATCAATGTGGATTTCACCAGTTTCCTCATTCCCCCTTCCTTCATCTTATCCCAGTTCCAACCTTCCAACTTGGCACTGCCCTCATGAACTGTCCTACCTGTCCATCTTCTTACCCAGGTAAAAACAATGACTGCAGATGCTGGAAACCAGATTCTGGATTAGTGGTGCTGGAACAGCACAGCAGTTCAGGCAGCATCCAAGGAGCTTCGAAATCAACGTTTCGGGCAAAAGCCCTTCCTCAGGAATAAACGCAGTGAGCCTGAAGCGTGGAGAGATAAGCTAGAGGAGGGTGGGGGTGGGGAGAAAGTAGCATAGAGTACAATGGGTGAGTGGGGGAGGGGATGAAGGTGATAGGTCAAGGAGGAGGGGGTGGAGTGGATAGGTGGAAAAGAAGATACGCAGGTCGGACAAGTCCGGACAAGTCATGGGGACAGTTACTGAGCTGGAAGTTTAGAACTAGGGTGAGGTGGGGGAAGGGGAAATGAGGAAACTGTTGAAGTCCACATTGATGCCCTGGGGTTGAAGTGTTCCGAGGCGGAAGATGAGGCGTTCTTCCTCCAGGTGTCTGGTGGTGAGGGAGCGGCGGTAAAGGAGGCCCAGGACCTCCATGTCCTCGGCAGAGTGAGAGTGGGAGGGGGAGTTGAAATGTTGGGCCACGGGGCGGTGTGGTTGATTGGTGCAGGTGTGCCGGAGATGTTCCCTAAAGCGCTCTGCTAGGAGGCGCCCAGTCTCCCCAATGTAGAGGAGACCGCATCGGGAGCAACGGATACAATAAATTATATTAGTGGATGTGCAAGTAAAACTTTGATGGATGTGGAAGGCTCCTTTAGGGCCTTGGATAGAGGTGAGGGAGGTGGTGTGGGCGCAGGTTTTACAGTTCCTGCGGTGGCAGGGGAAAGTGCCAGGATTGGAGGGTGGGTTGTTTGGGGGCGTGGACCTAACCAGGTAGTCACGGAGGGAATGGTCTTTGGAGAAGGCGGAAAGGGGTGGGGTAGGAAATATATCCCTGGTAGTGGGGTCTGTTTGGAGGTGGCGGAAATGTCGGCGGATAATTTGGTTAATGCGAAGGTTGGTAGGGTGGAAGGTTTACCTCATCTTCTTACCCACCTATCGACCTATCACCATTACCCCCACCTCAGTCTACCTATCGCACTCTCAGCTACCTCACCCTGACCCCCACTCCCCCTCCCACTCCCATTCATCCCTCGGCTCACAAGCCTCATTCTTAATGAAGGGCTCTTGCCCGAAATGTGAATTCTCCTGCTCCTCGGATGCTGCCTGACCAGCTGTGCTTTTCCAGCACCCCATTCTCGACTGTTAATCCAGAAATCCAGCTTTCTTGGGACCCAAGTTCGAATCCTGCCCAGCAGAGAGTGGAATTTGAATTCAATAAATAGATCTGGAATTGAGAGGCCTAATAATGACCATGAAACCATTGTTGATTGTTGGAAAAACCCACCTGGTTCACTAATACCCTTTAAGGAAGGAAACTGCTAACCTTACCTGGTCGAGCCTGCACGTGACTCCTGACACACAGCAATGTGAATATCTCAACTGCCTTCCGGACAATTAAGGATGAGTAATAGATATTGGCCTAGCCAGTGACACAGTCATGCCACACGTTTAAAACAAAATTCTTGTAGCATTCCCACTGTTGTGAAGGAAAATCACATCTAAACTGTAACTATTGTCCTCTCATCACTTGAATTTTAACAAAATACAAAAAAAAATTTTCACATTACATTTGAATTCTAAAGAGCACAAAGGTCCACAATTGTAGGCAAAATTCCAAATGAAAAGCGAGAATGAATTTTGAGCTGTAAGAAAGGGGAATAAATTACATGTGAAACACTGTCATGTATTTGTACAAGTTAAGTAACCTTATGAGCAATGCTCTTCAGAATAGTAAGGGAACATTTCTGAATAAGATGTAGGAGTATACATGGAGGTAATGGTGCACTCTTTCAGAGTCAGCGCAGACCTGTTGGATTAAAAGGTCTCTTATGTTACAACCATTTTACAATTCTGTTAAATTATTCAATTTGCCCTTACATGCCACAATGAATTAATACCAAATGCTTCAAAAATCTGAATGTGGTTGCGGTGTTTCATATCATATGTAAGTAGCCGTAAAGGATCCACTTTCCTCACAGGATTTATTTCAAATCAGAATAAAATCAACTTCATACATGAAGAATTCTGTATTGTTTGATGCATTCTGCTGGTAATCAAGCATATTGGAATTCTCAACAGTAGAGAAAGATCCAGGAATTATCTGTCCTATGGCAACTGAGAGTGGGTTCATTAATGACCAGAATCCCGAATACAAACAATGATAGACAAGGAAGGTCCCAAGCTAGGTCCTCCAGTCAGCAAGTTAGCTGTTCTCAACACGGAAGATGAAGAAGTTAAAGACTGAAGATGGTGACAGTAATATTCAACAAGGAAAATAAAATGGTCGTAAGAGGTACCAATTGAGATAGCTTACTAATCACACGGAAGAACATTTCAGTTCATGTCTCCTAAGTTCAGACTGCCTGATTCTCTGGGTTTGTACACACAAAAGTAACTTTAGGTAACACTTCAAATGTATACAGCCACCTAAGGGACTTCGCTCTTAAACAAGTCATTGAGGAAAATCAGAAGTGAAAAAGGAGGAAGATTAATTGACTAAATTTATAATGCATGCTTACCAACAGTTCCGGAGGACCATCTTCGGCATCTTCAGGTGACTGTTCTTCTCCAATTTTACTAGAAAGGGGGAAAAATGAACCCGTTAAGGTCAGCATTAGCTTCAAAATTGGCAGAAGAAAACTCTGCTTCGTGTAACAAGTGGGAAATCAGGGACCATTTATGCAGATGTGCATGCAGCTCCTGATTGCATGAAGTAGCTCGAGCTGTGGATGGACTCACTTTAAAACATCCATGACGCTGAGGATATTGTGGATAGTGTGTTTCGCAAGCTGGTCACACCATCAGGGCTACACAGGCAGAAAAGCACTGGGTGACCATCAAAAAGACTAGTAAGTGTGAGCACACAGTGCAGGAGACCCTCTCAGATAGACCTATTTGAATATCTCTGGATCATTGGGGCAGCTTCTGGGGGCAGGTGAGGCATGTACAAACTTAATGGGTTGCACCTGAACAGGACAGATATCCTTGCTGAGAGCTTCGCTTGTGATGTTGGGGAGGTTTTAAACTAATTTGGTAGGGGTGAGGCACAGAGCAGGTGCAAAAAAATCAGTAACAAGGTCCAATCAGATATAGGACAATTAAGGAGGCAGAGAAGACATGGTCAGGACATGGACTGTCTAGAAAGTTAAATTGCATCTATTTTAATGCAAGCAGCTTGATGGATTGTGGTTGATGAACTTAGAACATAGATCAGCATGTGGGAAAATTATATTGCTACAATCACTGAGACATAGTTGAAGGACAGACAGGACTGGCAGCTCAACATTCCAGCATATAGGAGTTTCAGGCACAATTTGGGTGGAGGGAAGGAGAGAGTACGGGTGGAAGAATTGCATTATTGATAAAGGAAATCAGCACTACAGTCATAACGGCAGACATCCTAGAAGGGTCTTCAAATAAGGCCATCTGGATGGAGCGGAGAAATAAAAAGAGGGTGACCTGAGAAATAAAAAGTGTGACTACCCTTCTGGGATTATACAACAGGTCTCCCAACAGGAACAGCAAGATGGAAGAGCAGATATGGAGGGCATATTAGAGAAAGGCGCAAGAGGAAAAGGGTTATAGTTGCAGCAGACTTCAACTTTTTAACAGTAACTGAGATCACCCTAGTGAGAAAAGATTAGACGGAGTAGAATTTTTAAAATGCCTCCAGGAAAGCATTTTGCATTAGTACAGATAGTCCAACTAGGGATGACAGTGCCAGACTTAATCCTAGGGAACACAGCCAGCCAAGTGAATGAAGTTTCAATGGGTGAGCATTTTAGGGATAGCGAATTTTGAGAAGATTTGTAGCTCAGGTTGAGGTTCGGGATGTAGGTTTGCTCGCTGCAAGGCTAGTTGTCAGACATTTCGTCACCATACTAGGTAACATCTTCAGTGAGCCTCCGAATGAAGCATTGGTGATGTAGCCCACTTTCTATTTACATGTTTGAGTTTCCTTGGGTTGGTGATGTCATTTCCTATGGTAATGTTATGTCCTGTTTCTTTTTCTCAAATGGTGATAAATGGGGTCCAAGTCAATGTATTTGTTGACAGAGTTCCAGTTGGAATGCCATACTTCTAGGAATTCTCGTGCATGACTCAGTTTGGCTTGTCCTAGGATGGATGTGTTGTCCCAGTTGAAGTGGTGTCCTTCCTCATCTGTATGTAAGGATACTAGTGAGAGTGGGTCTCGTTGTTTTGTGGCTAGTTGATGTTCATGTATCCTGGTGGCTAGTTTTCTGCCTGTTTGTCACTGTTTTGGCAAGGTATTTAGTAAGATGACATTAGTTTTGCTTGTTGTCTGTATAGGGTCTTTCAGGTTCATTAGCTGCTGTTTTTGTGTGTTGGTGGATTTGTGGGCTACCATTATGCCAAGGGTTCTGAGTAGGCTGGCAGTCATTTCAGAGATGTCTTTGATGTCAGAGAGAGTGGCTAGGGTTTCTGGATGTGTTTTGTCTGCTTGTTTGGGTTTACTGCTCAGAAATCGGTAGAATGTGTTCATTGGTATTCCACTGGATATAAGCATGGCAGTCCAACCAGAACTCTATCAACAAACACATGGACTTAAATCCCATTTACCACTCCCTGAGAAAAAGAACAGGAAATGACTTCTCCATAGGAAATGATGTCACCACAAGAGATGACATCACCAACCTTAGGAAACTCAATCATATAAATAGAAAGCCAGATACACCACCAGTGTTTCATTCAAGGGGCTTAGTCAAGATGTTACCTAATATGGTGACAAAACATCTAAAAACGAACCTTCCAACTCAGCAAGCAAACCTTCTTCCATTTTCAGGATAGTCACCATAAGTTTCAAAGTCAAAATAGAAAAGGTTAAGGATAGTGCATAAGTTAAATACCTGAACTGGGGAAAGGGCCAACTTCAATATTAGATAGGATCTGGCAAATTACTGCAAGTAGCTGCTCCCAGTCTAAGTCTACATTTGTAAACTGAAGTATTGTAAAAGTAGTATAGTGAAAATTCATGTCCAGTACGTTCCTCTAAGAATGATGGACAAGAGCAGTAGGTCCCTAGCTATCTAGGATAGAGAGTTTGATGAAGGAAAATAAGAAGGCGCATGTCAGGTATAGCACATTAAAAACAGGGGAGGCACTTCCAATGTATAGACTGTAGAATGCTGCTTAAAAAGGAAATTAGAAGGGCAAAGATGGGCCATGAAATCTCTTTGGCAGATAGGATCAAGGAAAACTAAGGTTCTTTTTAATAGATATATTAAGAGTAAGGGGATTACCAGGAAAAGAATGGGACCTATTAATGACCAAAGGGGCAACTTGTGCATGGCACCAATGGCAGCCATTCCTGAAGAAGGGCTGATGCCCGAAACGTCGAATCTCCTGTTCCTTGGATGCTGCCTGACCTGCTGCGCTTTTCCAGCAACACATTTTCAGCTCTGATCTCCAGCATCTGCAGTCCTCACTTTCTCACCAATGGAAGTGGGTGAGGCTATAAATTAATATTTCTCATCTGTATTTACAGAGAAAGATATTGTAGCTGGGGATATCAGCCGGAATGGGGAGGTTGTAGAACACATTAAAGTGGTATTAGATATCTTAGCGAGCATACATGTGCATAAATCCCCAGGGCATTATGGGATGTATCGCAGGCTGCAATGAGAGGCAAGGGAGGAGATTGCTGGGGCCTGGTAGATATATTTATTATTGCTGTGGCCACAGGCAAAGTGCCAAATGACTAGAGGACAGTCAATGTTGCTCCTTTGCTGAAGGGCAGCAGGGATAGGCCAGGTAATTATAGACCAGTTAGCCTGATGTTAGTGGTACGAGAAATTAATCAAAAAAATTGTGAAGGACAGATTTCAAAGTTTGCAAAGGCAGGGATTGATCAGAGATAGTCAGCACAGATTTGTTAGAAGATTACCTTGTCTTACTAATTTAATTGTCATCTTTTGAAAAAAAACTATCTATTGATGAGAATACTGCAGTTGATGTGGTTTACATAGACTTCAGTAAGGCCTTTGACAAGGCCCCAAGTGAAAGGCTAGTCCAATATTAAATGCCCATGGGATCGAAGACAAGTGCCAAACTGGATCCAAAACAGGTGACAAAGGGTGACGGAGGACAACCGTTTTTGTAATTGGAAGCCTGTGACCAGTGGTGTGCCACAAGGACCCTTGCTGTTTGTAGTGTACAGTAACAACTTGAATATGAATGTAGAAGTTTGCACATGATACAAAAATTGATGGTGTTGTTAACAGTGAGGATGTTGGTCTCAGGCTAATATCAATCAGCTGGTAAACTGGATAGAGCAAGGGTAGATAATTTAATCTTAAGTGCGAAGTGATATATTTTGAAAAGTCTAATAAAGCTAAATATATATATATATAATGAATGATCGTTCCTCAGCACTCCCTGGGGACCTAAGGTGTACATTTCCATAGATTCCTTAAGGAATCAGCACAGATAGACAGGGCGATGAAGAAACTAGGTGGGATGCTTGCCTTCATTAGCGATGGTGTAGAATATAGCAGCAAGGAAGTCTAGTCACAAATTTATAGAGCACTGGTTAAGCCACAGCTGGAATACTGTTTGCAGTTCCAGTCACCATACTACTAAAAAGGGCATGACTGGATTGGAGAGGCTGTAGAGAATATTCACCAGGCCACTAATTGAGCATTTTCACGATGAGAGATTCAAATGCAATTAAAGCAATAACACTGAATGTTTTCATGGAGGAGTTAGATATAGTTCTTAGGGCTAAAGGATAAAAGGGTAAGAGGAGAAAGTGGGAACAGGTTACTGAGTTGCATGATCGACCATAGTGACACTGAATAGCAGAAAGGACTCAATTTCTGTTTTCTGTCAAAGGTGGTAAAAATTTATACAATTCAGTCTATTAAAAGCAGCAATGTCCTAACAGTGGCTGTCAAAAAAAAACAAGACACTGATTTTGTTTCTCTCATTTCCAATCAGCCCCAACATAGACAGTGCCACATGAGGAAAGTAGCACTTGTAGACAGTTGACACCAAAATAAGCAAACTCTGATAAAGATCCATTGAGAATAGCCTAATAACTTATACCTACAAACAATTTTTAGAATTTATTGCTACTGTGTACTGAGCAGAAGAAAACTTTGTGATAATTATTCCTTCAAAAGAAACACACCCTAAAAAATGACCATCGTACAATCTCAACAGCAAAGCTTGCAATTATAGGACTGTAAAATCAACTAGGAGAGAGTGAGGACTGTAGATGCTGGAGATCAGAGTTGAGAATGTGGTACTGGAAAAGTACAGCAGGTCAGGCAGCATCCGAGGAGCAGGAGAATCGATGTTTCGGGCTTAGGATGAAGGGCTTTTGCCCGAAACGTCAATTCTCCCGCTCCCTAGATGCTGCCTGACCTGCTGTGCTTTTCCAGCACCACTCTCTTGAATCATAGGAGTCTGCCAATTTGCATGTTTCATATAGTAAGGTCATGCTCAACAATATTTAGTGATTATCTAAGTTGGGACCTCTATAACATAAGCGGTCTTTAGCCTCAGACGAATCATATTGAAGGGCCTCAAATAGTAGTGTTCAATCTGTGAGTTGCCCAATTTCCACAAACTTTTATAAAGGTGGTCATCACTACATTTTGAGGATTTTAAATCTATTTTTGAGGAGAAAACAATTATCTTCAGTAAGAACAGAGAAACAATCTATTAGCATTTCACAGTTGGGAAAAACAAAATCTATTTGCTCAAGCAACTTCAACTCTCTCTACCAATTTACTGCCCTTGTTTTCTTAAGGCTCGACTGCATTTGTACAGCACTTCCCAATCCGAAAAGTACTATAAAATTGGCATATGCAGGAGGACAAAGCACAGTTAAGAGCCTATAGAAGGCTGAAGAATTCGAAGATCAGTGACTGCAGTCAGATAGAAAAATTCCAACCTCAAATCCCACACATTTAGTCTGCGATCTGTTCCACTTGATGCCAGGATTGTTTCATTATGAGGAGACCACTGAACCTGTTGGTATTACAAAAAGTCTTTTGTGAATAAAGTGCGCAAGAGGAAAAAGTGAAATAATTATCCCATTCTCTTTCAGCACTCAAAAAAGTAACTATTTTTGAAAAGAAAGAAAAGAGAAAAGGTGCTTTAAAGACGTTGTCAGAATCATACAGCAGGGAAACAAACCATTCAGTCCAATCAGTCTATGCCGATCATATTCCCAAACTAAGCTAGCCCCATCAGCCTGCACTT
This sequence comes from Chiloscyllium punctatum, assembly GCF_047496795.1. Lineage (NCBI taxonomy): Eukaryota > Metazoa > Chordata > Chondrichthyes > Orectolobiformes > Hemiscylliidae > Chiloscyllium > Chiloscyllium punctatum. The sequence goes on along the minus strand of NC_092765.1, from coordinate 523,683 downwards.
GGAACATATCCCTCCAAATATTTCTTATTCATGCAATCATCAAAATGTCTTTTCAAAACATTGTAACCATCTCAGAATCCAACATTTTCTCTGAAATTTGTAATTCCATACACAAACTATTCTATATAAAATCCCTCGTGTTTTTTTAAAAATCTTTCTCCTCTCACCTTAATACCCCCCCACCCGAGGGGAAATACACTGCTCTTCACTTTACCTTTATCCTTCAAAACAAAGAACAACACAGCACAGGAACAGGCCCTTTGGACCTCCAACGAGGTAAAAACAATGACTGCAGATGCCTCCCCCTCCGTCCACGCATCAATGAATTTAATACACGCCGTGACGTCGAACAATTCTTCCGTCACCTCCGCCTCCAAGCTTACTTTCACAATCAGGACTCCCGTCCACCTTCTGAGGACCCCTTCGCCCACCTCCAACACACTGCATCCACCTGGACACCCGGCGCTGGCCTATTACCTGCCCTCGACCTCTTCATTTCCAACTGCTGCCGGGACATTAACCGCCTCAACCTGTCTACCTCCCTCCCCCACTCCAACCTCTCACCCTCACAACGCACAGCCCTCCAATCCCTCTGCTCCAATCCCAACCTCACCATCAAGCCAACAGATAAAGGGGGCGCAGTGGTAGTCTGGTGCACTGACCTCTACACCGCTGAAGCCAAGCGTCAACTCGAGGATACCTCTTCCTACTGCCCCTTTGACCATGACCCCACCCCCCCATCACCAAACCATCATCTTCCAGACCAGACAGAACCTCATCACCTCACAGGAGATCTCCCACCTCATAGTCGGGAACCCCGCACTGCCCAGTTCTACCTCCTTCCAAAGATGCACAAGCCTGACCACCCTGGCCGACCCATTGTCTCAGTATGCTCCTGCCCCACTGAACTCATCTCTACCTACCTCGGCACTGTCCTATCCCCACCCCGAGTCCAGGATGTTCGAGACACCACCCACGCCCTCCACCTCCTCCAAGACTTCCGTTTCCCCGGTCCCCAATGCCTCATCTTCACCATGGATATCCAATCCCTCTACACCTCCATCCGCCATGACCATGGCCTCCAAGCCCTCGGTTTTTTCCTCTCCAGACATCCCCAACAGTACCCTTCCACCGACACTCATTCATTTGGCCGAACTGGTCCTCACCCTTAACAAGTTCTCCTTTAAATCCTCCCACTTCCTCCAGACCAAAGGGGTAGCCATGGGCACATGTGTGGGCCCCAGCTATGCCTGTCTCTTTGTTGGCTACGTACAGCAGTTGATCTTCCATAATTACACCGGCACCACTCCCCAACTCTTCCTCCGCTACATTGATGACTGCATTGGCGCCACCTCATGCTCCCGCGAGGAGGTTAAGCAATTCATCAACTTCACCAACACATTCCACCCTGACCTTAAATTTACCTGGACCATCTCTGACACCTCCCTCCCCTTCCTGGACCTCTCCATCTCCATTAATGACGACCGACTTGACACTAACATTTTTTTTTTTACAAACCCACCGACTCCCACAGCTACCTGGATTACAACTCTTCCCACCCTACCTCTTGCAAAAATGCCATCCTGTATTCCCAATTCCTCCACCTCCACCAGATCTGCTCCCAGGAGGACCAGTTCCACCACAGAACACACCAGAAGGCCTCCTCATTTAGAGACCGCAATTTCCCTTCCCACGTGGTTAAAGATGCCCTCCAACGCATCTCGTCCACATCCCGCACCTCCGCCCTCAGACCCCACCCCTCCAACCGTAACAAGAACAGAACGCCCCTGGTGCTCACCTTCCACCCTACCAACCTTCGCATTAACCAAATCATCCGCCGACATTTCCGCCACCTCCAAACAGACCCCACTACCAGGGATGTATTTCCCTCCCCACCCCTTTCCGCCTTCTCCAAAGACCATTCCCTCCGTGACTACCGGGTCAGGTCCACGCCTCCCCACAACCCACCCTCCCATCCTGGCACTTTCCCCTGCCACCGCAGGAACTGTAAAACCTGCGCCCACACCTCCTCCCTCCCCTCTATCCAAGGCCCTAAAGGAGCCTTCCACATCCACAGTTTTACTTGCACATCCACCAATATTATTTATTGTATCCATTGCTCCTGATGCGGTCTCCTCTACATTGGGGAGACTGGGCGCCTCTTAGCAGAGCGCTTTAGGGAACATCTCCGGCACACCCGCACCAATCAACCACACCGCCCCGTGGCCCAACATTTCAACTCCCCCTCCCACTCTCACTCTGCCGAGGACATGGAGGTCCTGGGCCTCCTTCACCGCCGCTCCCTCACCACCAGACGCCTGGAGGAAGAACGCCTCATCTTCCGCCTCGGAACACTTCAACCCCAGGGCATCAATGTGGACTTCAACAGTTTCCTCATTTCCCCTTTCCCCCAGCTCACCCTAGTTCTAAACTTCCAGCTCAGCACTGTCCCCATGACTTGTCCGAACTTGTCCTACCTGCCTATCTCCTGTCCCAACTATCCACTCCACCCTCTCCTCCCTGACCTATAACATTCATCCCCTCCCCCATTGTACTCTATGCTACTTTCTTCCCACCCCCACCCTCCTCTAGCTTATCTCTCCACGCTTCAGGCTCACTGCCTTTATTCCTGATGAAGGGCTTTTCCCGAAACGTCGATTTCGAAGCTCCTTGGATGCTGCCTGATCTGCTGAGCTCTTCCAGCACCACTAATCCAGAATCTGGTTTCCAGCATCTGCAGTCATTGTTTTTACCTTTGGACCTCCAAGCCTAAACTGACAGGTTTTGCCTTTCCATACTGGAACTGTCTTCACTTACAGGATCCATATCCTTGTATTCCCTTCCTATGCAGCACCTCGCATTTATCCAAATTAAATTCTATCCGCCACTCTTCAACCCACTGGCCCATCTGATCAAGATCCCGTTCAAATCCGAGGTAATCACTGTCCACTACACCTCCAATTTTGGTGTCATCTGCAAACTTACTAACTCTTATGCTCTCATCAGGTAAATGCGAGGTGCTGCATTTTGGGAAAGCAAATCTTAGCAGGACTTATATACTTAATGGTAAGGTCCTAGGGAGTGTTGTTGAACATAGAGACCTTGGAGTGCAGGTTCATAGCTCCTTGAAAGTGGTGTCACAGGTAGATAGGATAGTGAAGATGGTGTTTGGTATGCTTTCCTTTATTGGTCAGAATATTGAGTACAGGAGTTGGGAGCTCATGTTGCGGCTGTACAGGACACTGATTAGGCCACTGTTGGAATATTGCGTGCAATTCTGGTCTCCTTCCTATCGGAAAGATGATGTGAAGCTTGAAAGGGTTCAGAAAAGATTTACAAGGATGTTGCCAGGGTTGGAGGATCTGAGCTACAGGGAGAGGGTGAACAGGCTGGGGCTGTTTTCCCTGGAGCGTTGGAAGCCGAGGGGTGACCTTATAGAGGTTTACAAAATTATGAGGGGCATGGATAGGATAAATAGACAAAATCTTTTCCCTGGGCTCGGGAAGTCCAGAAGTAGAGGACATAAGTTTAGGGTGAGAGGGGAAAGATATAAAAGAGACCTAAAGGGCAATGTTTTCACGAGAGGGTGGTACGTGTATGGAATGAGCTGCCAGAGGATGTGGTGGAGACTGGTACAATTGTAACATTTAAGAGGAATTTGGATTGGTATATGAATAGGAAGGGTTTGGAGAGAGGTGGGCCGGATGCTGGCAGGTGGGACTAGATTGGGTTGGGATATCTGGTCAGCATGGACGGGTTGGATCGAAGGGTCTGTTTCCATGCTGTACATCTCTATGACTCTATTTATATAAACGACGAAAAGTAGTGGACCCAGCACTGATCTTTGTGGCACTCACAGGCCTCCAGTCTGAAAAACAACCCTCCACCACCACCCTCTGTTTTCTTTGAGCCAGTTCTGTATCCAAATGGCAAATTCTCCCTGTATTCCGTGAAATCTAACCTTGCTAAACAGTCCCCCATGGGGGACCTTGTTGAACGCCTTACTGAAGTCCATATAGATCACATCTCCCGCTCTGCCCTCATCAATCCTCTTTGTTACTTCTTCAAAATTTCAATCAAGTTTGCGAGACATGATTTCCCCTCGCACAAAGCCATGTTGACTATCCCTAACCAGTCCTTGCCTTTCAAAATACATGCACATCCTGTCCCTGAGCATTCCCTCAAACTTGCCCACCACTGACATCTGGCTCACCGGTCTATAGTTCCTTGGCTTGTCCTTACCACCCTTCTTAAATAGTGGCACCATGTTAGCCAACCTCCAATCTTCTGGCACCTCACCTGTGACTACTGATGATACAAATACCCCAGCAATCACTTCCCTCACTTCCCACAGAGTTCTCAGGTCCTGGGGATTTATCCACTTTTATGCGTTTTAAGACAACGAGCACTCCCGCCTCTAATGTCGACATTTTCCAAGATGTCACCATCTATTTTCCTACATTCTATACCTTCCATGTCCTTCTCCACAGAAAACACTGATGCAAAATACTTGTTTAGTATCTCCCCCACCACCTGCGGCTCCACACAAAAGCCGCCTTGCTGATCTCTGAGGGGACCAATTCTCTCCCTAGTTACCCTTTTGTCCTTAACGTATTTGTAAAAAACCTGTTGGATTCTCCTTAACCCTATGTGTCCAGTCCAAAAAATAACCCTCCCTCACCACCCTGTGTCTCCTACTTTCAAGGAGAAAGTGAGGACTGCAGATGCTGGAGATCAGAGCTGAAAATGTGATGCTGGAAAAGCGCAGCAGGTCAGACAGCATCCCAGGAACAGGAGAATCGATGTTTCGGGGATAGGAAGAGCTTATGTCCGAAACGTTGATTCTCCTGTTCCTTGGATGCTGCCTGACCTGCTGCACTTCTCCTACTTTCAAGCCAATTTGGCATCCAATTGGCAAGCTTTCCCTGAATCTAACTTGACTAGATAGCCTAATTATAACTTGATAGTGATTTAATTGTCTCACTAATTTTTACATTAAATAAGAGTATTATTTATGAACAATTTATAAAAGACTCAGTCTTGCAGAAAATCACAATATTCTGCAATTTCTACAAAAAGACATTTCAAAAATTAAAAGGCACATGAATTTGTACTGGGGAAAATGAAAGCTGTACCACTGTACAATCTTTACTTGACCCTTGCTGGGATTAGTTTTCTGGTGATTTGTATAACTTGAGCAGAACAGAGGATTTTAAGCTAAATAGTAGGGTGCAGGAAAAAGTTTGGCAAGATCTGATAGATGTGTGGCACAGTGGTTCAATGGTTAGCACTGCTGCCTCACAACAAACACCATTCCATCCTCAGACAATGAGTTTGCACATGTTCCCCGTACCTGCATGGATTTCCTCTGGGTGCTCCAGTTTCTTCATACAGACCAACTATGGGAAGGGTAGGTAGACAGGTCCTGCTAAATTGCCTATAGTGTCCAGGGATGTGTAGGCTAGGTGAATTGGCCATGATAAATGTGGGGTTACAGGGATGCTCTTCAGAGGGTCAGTGTGGACTTGATGGGCCAAATGGCTTGCTTCCACACTGTCAGGATTTTAAGAAATAGAGAAGAGCAAGGCAACAATATGGAAATAATGTAAACGCATCAGTAAAATTAAATCAGTAAAATGGGACATGTGGGCCAAGCACACGCAGGTGGGACTTGTTTAGTTTGGGATTACGGTTGACATGGACTGGCTGGATTCTGGGAGAGGTTGCCAACTGGTTACAAAATTGGCTTGACAGTAGGAGACAGTGGGTGGTGGTAGTGGAAGTTGTTTTTTTTGGACTGGAGGCCAGTGGTCAGTTTTGTTCTGCAGGAATCAGTGCTGGGTCCACTTTTGTTTGTAACTTATAGAAAATGATTTGGATGGGAATTTAGGACACACTGTTAATAAGTTTGTGGATGACACCAAAGTTGGTGGTATAGTCAACTGTGAAGAAGATCATCCAAGATTATAAAAGGATTTTAATCATTTGGGCCAATGGGCTGAGGTGTAGCATATGGAGTTTAATTTAGATAAATGCGAGGTATTGCACTGTGGTCAAACAAGGGCAGGACTTGTCCAATTAATGGTAGGGCCTAGATAGTGTTGTTTGGGGTTCAGGTACATAGTTCTTTGAAAGATGCATCACAGATAGATAGGCTGGTTAAAAAATGCAGTTAGCATACCAGCATTCATTGCTCAAATGATTGAGCATAGGTGTTGGGACATCAGGTTGAGGTTGGACACTATATTGATGAGGCCACTTTTGGAATACTGCATATAGTTCTGGTCACCCTTCTTTGGGAAGGATAATACACTGGAGAGGGTTCAGAAAAGATTCACCAGAATGTTGCCAGGACTGCAGGGTTTGAGTTATAAGGAGACACTAGATAGGCTGGAACACTTTTCACTGCAGTGTAGGAGATTTGAGCGGTGACCTTATAGAGGTTTATAAAATCAGGAGGGGCATAGATAAGAAGAACAGCAAAGGTCTTTTCTTTAAAGTGTTTGAGATAAAAAAAAATGCCCCCCAGTTAAGGGGAGAGGAGAAAGCTTTAAATGGGACATGTGGGCCAAGCACACGCAGGTGGGACTGGTTTAGTTTGGGATTACAGCTGACATGGACTGGCTGGACCAGTGTCTGTTTCCATGCTGTATGACTCTATGAAGGGCAACTTTTTCCACAGGGTGGCTTGTGTGTGAAATTAATTGACAGGCGCAGGTAGTTAGAGCACTTATAAGACATATCGATAGGTATATGAGTAGGAAAGGTTTAGAGGGATTTGGGTCAAATGCAGGCAAATGAGAGGGAGTAGTTTAGTTTGGGAAACTTGGTCAGCATGGACAAATTGGACCAAAAGGTCTGTTTCCGTGCTGTATGACTGACAGGAAAGGACAAAGTATACAAACCTCAATATCACAATAAATGGGGCTAGACAGTTGAAATATTGAGGGGGGGGGGGGGGGGAGAAAGAAAGAAAAAGAGAGAGAGAGAGAGAGAGAGAACTAAAGGTTCTGTATCTGAAAGACAGAGCATTTATTAAAAAAAAGTGGATTAATAACAAATTTAAATAATGAATAGGTGAACTTGTAGCCATTCCTCAAATGGCCTTGATCAAGAATTAATGACAATTAGGTAGGACAGAAAAGTAGAAAAATGTGGAGAAATAGCTTTTAAACAAGGCATCAGTACAAAAGAGAGCTGACTTTGGTTCTGGGGATCAGGACGTAGTGTGTGTTTGGGAAGAAATGAGAAATAGCAAAGGTAAGAAGTCACTTGGGAAATAGTTTATAAAAGGTAAAGTGACCATATTCAACCAGACCCTAGGGCTGCACTCTTAACAGAAACAGACAACTGGAGATGGGTTAACCCAAGGTCACCTTGCCTCATGCAGAGACAGAAGTCAAGAAGAATCCTTCATGGTAACCTCAGCTGGTGCAGGAATTGAACCCAAGCTATTGGCATTACAGTACACTACAAATCAACCATCCAGTTTAAATTGCTAGATCTGTTCAACGTCTATCCAAGTTAGCATGGTGCAAGAGCCACACAACACAATTAAGGGGGTTTTCACCATGATAAAGACTCGGTCTCTACAAGGAATGGGTAGTGACTACTCCTACCAAGAAAGTCAGAAATCATTTGCAACATATAGATTGGAGAGAATTAGGTCAAGGATCCTTTTCCCTCTACAGGGTGTTCTGATATAACGCGATGATTGCCTTCCTCTGCGACCTCATGCTACAGAAAATCATGCTATGGGAAACCACTATACAAAATCGCGGTGTAGAAAATTGCTGTAAAAAAATGCTTTACTTGTTCGGTAGAAAATTCACATTATCCAAACAGTATCCACAATTTGTCAATCGCATTATAGCCAATTTGCATTGACAAACATGTTTTAAAAGAACGACCTATATTTGGTTCCCTCAGTCTGCCACAGACCCAGTCTAGCAGCTCCGTTCTTTATGGCTTGACCAGTTAGTCTGTAGCAGTACTACCAAGCCAATCTTGTTGGGGACCCTGAAACCCACTCAGTACATTTTGTGCCCCTGCTTCCCACCACACTTCTTTTAATTGATTTTCAACATTGAGGAGCAATGATTTATCAGAGAGGTGTCGAGAGGGGTGCAGCAAGTGGTGGTCAGTGGGAGTTTCCTTTCCCAGGTTTCACCTGGTGTCATGAATTTTCATGTGGCCCACAATCAACATTGAGGGCTTCCGAGGTAATCACTTCACCCTGTGGACCACAATGCTACAAACTGTACTCCGGGATAGTGATGCCTGTGACAGTGCATGCAAAGTATGATGCCATGATAATGGCTATGGCAGGATGTTCCAACTTTTAAAATAATCACTTCTTGCTGGGAGCTAGTTGACCTAATCTTTGAACTGCTTCTAATGAAATTACACTTTTAAGTAAGGAGCAGGATTCAGACTTGACAAATTTATTCCTTTGCAAACAATTGCAAAGAAAGAATGGGACATTTACCCTAGCAGACCCAAAGATAAAGGACAGTTCTCTAACTCAGAGAAGTTATCTCACAATAATTATTTCATACGCTTTCGCCCCCGTACCCAAAGCTGCATAAGTAACAGCTGTACCTGGAAAATTTCATCCTTGTGTGACTCAAAGGAATGTAACTTTAGTTTCAGGTTTCTTAAATCCCACAATGCTACAGTCTGTAAAAAAAAACACGTACCTTTTTAGAATTACGCATTAATAATTAACTAGAAAGAAAGATTAACAAAATAAGATTAAGACTATCAATAATTAAATAAACCTATTTAAAATCCAAAGTGCAGACACGAAGCTGAAAACGCAAATATGAAAAGGAGCTTCCAGCTAAAATGTAATTATTGTACACAAAGCATCACTTTCAGAATTCTTAACACTAATCCACTGGTGCTGTGTCCAGTTTTCATCATTTTATATAAATGATTTGGATGTGATCATAGGAAATGTAGTAAGTTTGCAGATGTCACCAAAATTGGAGGTGTAGTGGACAGCGAAGGAGGTTACCTCAGAGTACAACGGGATCTTGACAGATGGACCAATGGGTTGTGGAGTGGCAGATGGAGTTTAATTTAGATAGATATGAGGTACTACATTCTGGAAAAGCAAATCACAGCAGGACTTATACACTTAATGGTAAGGTCTGAGGCAGTGTTGCTGAACAGAGACCTTGGGAGTGCAGGTTCATAGTTCCTTGAAAATTGAGTTGCAGGATGTGTAGAGAAGAACACAACTTTGACTGGGACAACACATCTCTTCTAGGACAAGCCAAACAAAGACACGCACAAGAATTCCTAGAAGCATGGCGTTCCAACCAGAACTTTATCAACAAACACATTGACTTGGACCCCATTTACTACCCAGAGAAAAAGAACAGGAAATGACTTCACCATAGGAAATGATGTCACCACAGAAAATGACATCACCAACTCTAGGAAACGCAAACATATAAATAGAAAGCAGGTTACAACACCAGTGCTTCATTTGGAAGATGTTACCTAATATGGTAACGAAACGTCTGAAAATGAACCTTCCAGCTCAGTGAGCAAACCTACATCCAGAGTTTTGATCTTTTGTAGAGAAAATTACAAATACATTAGAGGTAGTTCAGGAGGTATCCTAGATTGACAAAAACAAAAAAATAAGAAGAAACTCAGCAAGTCTGGCAGCACCTGTGGACGCAGATAATGTTAATACCGAGTCCAATATGTCTTTTCGGCAGAATTCATTGTAGATTTAAACTTGGAATGAGTTAGTTGTCTTGAGGATAGTTTGGGCAGACTGAGCATGTTCCTGTGAAGACTAAAAGAGTGAGGGGTGACCTGATTGAAGCCTACAAGTTCCCACCAGGAATTGGTGTTGGAGACACTGTTAGGTATTAAGGTTGATAAGTCCCCGGGGCCTGATGGTCTACATCTCAGGGTACTGAAGGAGGAATCGTGGATGCTTTGGTGATTATTTTCCAGAGTTTGATAGATTCAGGATCAGTTCCTGCGGATTGGAGGGTGGCTAATGTTGTACCACCTTTTAAGAAAGGTGGGAGAGAGAAAGCAGGAAATTATAGACCAGTTAGTCTGACCTCAGTGGTGGGAAAGATGCTGGAGTCTATGATAAAGGATGAAATTAGGACACATCTGGATAGTAGTAACAGGATTGGTCAGAGTCAGCATGGATTTATGAAGGGGAAATCATGCTTGACTAATCTTCTGGAATTTTATTTTGAGGATGTAACTCTGAAGATGGATGAGGGAGATACAGTAGATGTAATGTACCTGGACTTTCAGAAAGCTTTTGATAAAGTCCCACATAGGAGGTTAGTGAGCAAAAGTAAGGCGCATGGTATTAGGGGCAAAGTACTAACTTGGATTGAAAGTTGGTTGGCTGACAGGAAACAAAGAGTAGTGATAAACGGCTCCATTTCGGAATGGCAGGCAGTGACCAGTGGGGTACGGCAGGGAGCAATACTGGGACCGCAGCTTTTTACAACATATGTTAATGATATAGAAGATGGTATTAGTAATAACATTAGCAAATTTGCTGATGATACTAAGCTGGGTGGCAGGGTGAAATGTGAGGAGGATGTTAGGAGATTACAGGGTGACCTGGACAGGTTAGGTGAGTGGTCAGATGCATGGCAGATGCAGTTTAATGTGGATAAATGTATGGTTATCCACTTTGGTGGTAGGAACAGGAAGACAGATTGCTACCTAAATGGAATCAATTTAGGTAAAGGGGCAGTACAAAGAGCTCTGGGTGTTCTTGTACACCAGTCAATGAAGGTAAGCATGCAGGTACAGCAGGTAATGAAGAAGGCTAATAGAATACTGGCCTTCATAACAAGAGGGATTGAGTATAGAAGCAAAGAGGTTCTTCTGCAGCTGTACAGCGCCCTGGTGAGACCACACCTGGAGTATTGTGCGCAGTTCTGGTCTCCAAATTTGCGGAAAGACATTCTGGCTATTGAGGAAGTGCAGTGTAGGTTCACGAGGTCAATTCCTGGAATGGCGGGATTACCTTACACTAAAAGACTGGAGCGACTGGGCTTGTATACCCTTGAGTTTAGAAGACTGAGAGGGGATATGATTGAGACATAAGATTCTTAAAAGATTGGACACTCTGGAGGCAGGAAACATGTTTCCGCTGATGGGGGAGTGCCGAACCAGAGGACACAGCTTAAAAATACGGGGTAGACCATTTAGGACAGAGTTGAGGAGAAAGTTCTTCACCCGGAGAGTGGTGGCTGTGTGGAATGCTCTGCCCCAGAGGGCAGTGGAGGCCCAGTCTCTGGACTCATTTAAGAAGAGAGTTCTATCCAACTCTAAGGGTAGTGGAATCAAGGGTTATGGAGATAAGGCAGGAACAGGATACCGATTAAGGATGATCAGCCATGATCATATTGAATGGTGGTGCAGCCTCGAAGGGCAGAATGGCCTACTCCTGCACCTATTGTCTATTGTCAAAGATCTTGACATGGTGGACAGGGAAAGGATGTTTTCTCTTATAGGTGAGTCCAGAACTAAGGGACAGAATTTTAAAAATGGGGTCATCCTTTCAGTATAGAGATGAGAAGAAATTCTCAAAGTTGTACGACTTTGAAACACTCTGCCTCAGAAGGTGATGAAGATGACATCACGGAATAGTTTTAAGACAATGGTGGATAGATTCTTACAAAAAGGAATCAAAGCTTAGTGGGTAGATGCAATTTGGAATGCAAAACAAACAGATCAGCCGTCATCTTATTGATTAGACTGAGTGAATACAGTGGTTAGATAAGCAAGTCTAAGATTTTTATTCTGTACAAAAAATTTAATTTAATTTGTGGTTTATAGTTAGCATGAAACTGAAATCTACAGTTTAAATTCTACAGTTGCCAGCCTTAAGGTTTTTGTAACGAGTCCAGTGAAAGAGCACTGTAACTAAGAGCCAGATTAAACTGGATATTCATTAAGTGAATCAGACTTTGATGTTAGGAGCCAACTTTATGTGGCTTAGCACAGAAGTGTGCCTTGGAACAGAGTGCTAGAGTAAAATACTTCAGACAATTAAAGGGAGGAAAGCAAAAAGATGCTCTGTTGCTTTTATCTAAACTTGTTTAACCTCCCAGACTAGATTCTTACTTTGCTTAATTGTTAAGTACCTGGTAAATGATTAGGTTTTATTCTATTTCTAAAGCTCAAAATATAGGAATTGATTGCAAGGTTAATAAAAAGAGATACATATAACACTGAACACAATAATTAGTTAGTTCCTTAAAACACTTTAAGGATGGTTAGACAGGTAATGTTTCACAGTTGCAGTTCACAGTAGTTCCCGGATACAAGCTTAATCTGAAGCAAGCATGTCTATGGCAGTTTGAACAGCTTCTGCTCAAACTACAAGATGGAAGCTGAACAACCACACTGACCCATCAAAGTAGGAAAGTTAACTGGATTCTTTGTACTAGGAGATAGTCACACCTCAGGGACAGGAACTACACATTATGCAGGTAAAGATAAACCTCTTTGGAACATTCCTCTGGAAAAGAAAGCACTGCGTGTGAATATTTTTAAGGTAGAAACAGATAGATTCTCACTAAGAGGTTAAAATGTTGTCAGTGTAGGCAAGCATGTGTGTTTTAGGATATATTCAGATCAGCCAGAATTTTATGGAATGGCAGTGCAGATTTGAGGGGCTAAATATAGAAGACATGAGGGGCCAAATTGCTTACTTTTAGACCTATTTTGTCTCCTTCCCTATTAATAAACCAGTTTTTAAAAAAATATTTATTATAATTCAGTAGTTTTGTGGTCACCCTTACAAATATTGCCGATTTGATTAGTTATTTAGCTTCCCACCCACTCAAGTAAAATTTGAAATGGTCTTCAGTCTATGCCTTAAAATAGTAACAACTACTATGCCACCTTACTCTGTTGCAGCTCAGTCTTAACTTTATTTACACTACAGTTTAATGCGTTCATGAGATGCATGCGAAGGCAACTAGGCTAAAATATGTTGTTTTTCCCCAATATCCTTGAGGTGGTGTTGATGAACACCAGTTTGAACTGCTGCAGTTCATCTCGTACAAATATACACAAAGTGCTACTGGGAGGGGAGTTGCAGGATTTTGATTCTGTAACACTGAAGAAGTGGTGATTATACTTCAAAGAAACAATAGGGTCTTGGAGAAGAACGTGCAGTGTTAGTATTTCAGGTGTCTGTTACACTTGTTCATCAACATGGTCAAGGCCATGTGTTTGGAAGCTGCTTTCATAGAATATAATCCCTACAGTGTGGATACAGGCCCTTCAGCCCAACATGCCCGCACTGACCCTCCAGAGAGAGGGTCTTATCCAGAGCAATTCCCCTACATTTCCCCTGACCAATGCACCTAACCTGCACATCCCTGGACACTATGGGCAATTGAGCATGGCCAATTCAACTAACCTGCACATCTTTGGACTGTGGGAGGAAACCACAGCACCCAGAGGAAATCCATGCAGATACGAGGAAAATATGCAAACTCTACACAGACAGTCACCCGAGGCTGGAATCAAAGCTGGATCCCTGGTGCTGTGCAGCAGTGCCACCGTGCCACCCATGTATTCTATCACATTCCTGACTTATGCATTGTAGATGCTGAGCAGGTTTTGGTGGTGAAGAAACAAGTGCTGCCTCAGGGAGACTGGTTAGCAAGGTTGTAACTCATGGAATACACTGAGAACTGGCCGTTTGGATACAGAATTGGCTCAAAGGTAGAAGACAGAGGGTGGTGTTGGAAGGTTGTTTTTCAGATTGGAGGCCTGTGACCAGTGAAGTACCACAAGGATCCATGCTGGGTCCACCACTATTCATCATTTATATTCTTAATTTGGATGTGAGCTTAAGAGATACAGTTAGTAAATTTGCAGATGACACCAAAATTGGAGGTGTAGTGGACACAAGAAGCTTACCTCTGATTACAATGGGACCTTGATCACATGGGCCAATGGACTGAGAAGTGGCAGATGGAGTTTAATTTAGATAAATGCGAGGTGCTACAATTTGGGAAAGCAAATCTTAGCAGGACTTATACACTTAATGGTAAGATCTGAGGGAGTGTTGCTGAACAAAGAGACCTTGGAGTGCACGTTCATAGCTCCTTGAAAGTGGAGTCTCAGTCTGATAGGATAGTGAAGATGTTTGGTATGCTTTCATTCATTGGCCAGAATACTGAATACAGGAGGTGGGAGGTCATATTGAGGCTGTACAGGACATTGGTTAAGCCACTGTTGGAATATTGCATGCAATTCTGGTCTCCTTCCTATCAGAAAGACGTTGTAGAACTTGAAAGGGTTCAGAAAAGACTTAGAAGGATGCTGCTGGGGTTGGAGGATTTGAGCGATTGGGAGAAGTCGAATAGGCTGGGGCTGTTTTCCTTGGAGCGTTGGAGGCTGAGGGGTGACCTTATAGAGGTTTATAAAATTAGGGGCATGAGTCGGGTAAATAGACAGTCTTTTTCCTGGGGTAGTGGTGTCCAGAGCTAGAGGGCATAGGTTTAGGGGGAAAGATATAAAAGGGACCCAATAGGCAACTTTTTCAATCAGAGGATGCTAGGTGCATGGAATGAGGTGCCAGAGGCAAGTACAATTGCAATATTTAAAAGACATCTGGATGGGTGTATGAATAGGAGGGATTTGGAGGGATATGGGCTGAGTACTGGCAGATGGGGCTAGATTGGGTTGGGAAATCTGGTAGTCATGGACAAGTTGGACCGAAGGGTCGGTTTCTGTGCTGTACATCTCTATGACTTATACATGCAAGCAATTATTGACAGATGTCATGTTCAAAATAATTTGCTACCCATAAATAGTGATATTAAACAAGGCTCCTCCCGACATTTCATCAAACTTCTGACTCAGCACACTACTTCTTGCTTAAAGCTCCTCTTACCTCCATATACTGAATTCAGATTTCAAACCAAATTCCCAGATATAATCACTAACGCTTTGTCAAGCTCAAATGAAATCTCACATACTGACTGTACCCATTTAATGATCATTTAACATTGATGCATCGTAGTTTCAACTTCCAATTTCTTTTAGTCAGCTGCATCAGCATTTCTGCATAGCCCTGGCACATCTTTCAGGGTTACGGCCAGTCTCCAATTGTCCAGAAGACTTGGGCCATTATTCCTTTGGAAGCAGTTCACAAAAGGTTAATTCAATTCATTCCTGGGATGATGGGTTCAGACCATGAAGAATACTTGAACAAGTTAGGTTTATATCCATTGTAGTTTATAAGAATGAGAGGTGATTGTATAGAAACATATTCAGGTGGGAGGGGATTGGTATGGTAGACAGCAGATGCTTCATTTTGTGGGAGACACTAAAATCAGGAGGCATACAAAGAATACAAAAACAGATGAGGTTTTTTTTTCCATTCAGCAGGTTGTTAGAGTGTAGGATTCTCTTCTTCAGAGAACAATGTAGGCTGGGTGTATGTATTAAAGGGAGAGTTAGATAAATCTTTGATAAACAAGAGAGCTGGGGGCCAAACAGGAAAGGACCCGAGATCACAACCAGATCAACCATAATCTTACTGAATACTGAAGAGAATTCAAACAGCCAAATTGCCTAGTCCTATATCCAAGTTCTATGTTCTAGAGCGCCTTTAATCTTACTGGACCCTAAATCGCTTAATCTATCCTCTCATTCTGTAATCTGAAGTATGTGAACATTCATGTAAAAGACTGAGTTCATTCTTTATTATCTTAGCTAGACAGAGTTGAACCCAATAATAATCCTTAAAGAAATTCAAAATCCTGCTTTATTTTGTCTTTTATCAAAGTACTTAGAGTTAAAATACTCTCAAACTGACAGATCCTTTTCAAAAATTGCAGTTAAATGAAGAATGGGAAGAGGGAGGATCCACTCAACCCCTTTTCTCAAACATGTAAACCTTCTACTATCTCCACTCCTACTTGCTTTTAATACCTGGGAAGCAGGCCATTCAGACCAGAAAATTTCCCCATCTTGAGTACTAGCTACTCTTGTCAGAATGTCCTGTCCCTCAATTTTCATTCATCCATCTCCTCATCAATTTCATTAGCTACTTTTGTTTTTCGTTAGTTTTCTTTTTCTTCATAAATAACAACAAAATACTCTAAGTATTTCAGCGTTGCTCTATTCCTCTTCAATATCAGGTTTTGCTCATTCTCTCCCAATCTAACTAAGAAACAATTTGGTACATTTTTCACTGTAAAGACAGCAGTATAAAGATAACTGAAAAAAAAAATTAAGAATGCACTTAATAATTAATGGATTCATTTAAAAGTTGAATTCAGAGTTGCAGTTAAGTACAGTAAAAACAAACACTGTATAAAGCATGCCCTCACTACCTAATGTGTTGAATTTATGAAAAAACGTTTTACCTTATCAGCAGAACCAGTTGCTAAGATAAATTCACTGTAAGGATTGAATGAGAGACAGTTCACTTCTGCTGTATGTGCATCAACGGAGTGACTTGGCTTAGATGTATTGTTAGATCTTGTATCCCAGCTGCAAGAAAAGATTAATTTAAAATGAAGGCAAAAGAAAATCATGCTTCTTTTCCAAACACTGCACCATGGAATACAATATTTTTTCCAATAGTATATCTTACAGAACTAACACGAGTCTGGCTATATGCAGGCATTTTTCTCTCAACTGTAACATGGTGAGAAATTTCTGAAAACTCTTAAATGGGCACTTAGTGGTATCATAGAATCATACGATACAGAAGAATCCCTTTTGCCCATCAAGTCTGCAGTGCCAAAAATATCCTACTTCTTACATTGGTCCAAAAACTTTGAATGTTATGACATTTTACACGTTCATCCAAGTACTTTTTACAGTTTGAAATCTCTCCTGCCTCAACCATCCACTCAAGTAATGCATTCCAGATCCCCGCCACTCTCTGGGTGAAGAACATTTTCTTCAAATTTCCTCTAAACCTCCTGCCTTCCTGTTATCTATGTAGTTGGGTGTGTTGCGCCTTAAAAGTGTGGGTCATGTGACCCAGAACAGGAATGAGGGGAAGCAGTCTAGATCCAACCATGGAGCGGAGAGGATTTTTTATTCATTCATTCATGGGATGAGGGCATCACTGGCTACACAGCATTTATTACCGATTCCTAATTATCAGAAGGCTGTCTCCTTATTATATTTTGAGTGAATGCGCAAGAGTGCTTGAATGACCTGACTTATAACAATGTTGTCTGTTAAAAAAGACTGATGACTTGAATGCACAAATATAAATGGGTATCATTTAATTGTCACTGCAGAGACAGTGGACATCCAAGATTGGCATGTGGGGCACAAGCAAAATGAAAAAGGTGGTGGGGTAGGACTTTTAATAAGGAACAAGTAAAATGAAGAATGATTGCAGATAAAAAAAGACAAATGTAGATTCAATGACTATTTGCTGGTGAGTCTAGAAACTGTGGACATAATTTCAGAATAAAAGATTGGCCATTTAAGACTGAGTAGAGAAGGAACTTTCTCCCCCTCCCAAGAGTGGTGAATCTCTGGAATTCTCTCCCCCAAAAGATCATGTAACTGCAATCATACAACATGTTCAAGACAAACATTGATAAATTTCTGGAGACCAACATCAAGGAGTATAGAGATAGCATTGTCAAGTGGTAGTGAAGTAGATGATCAACTACAATTTAATCAACCCGCAGAACAAGATGTGAAGGTTAAATAGTCGACTCTTGTCACCTCCTAGAATGCAGCAGAGTATATTGATAGGTCAGTACCAGGAACTCTACTTTTCTTGATCCAAATTAATGAATTGTATTTGGCTGTGCAGAACCACATTTCAAAGTTTAAAGATGAGGATAGTGACAGATGTCAACAGGATGTAGATAGTCTGTAGACTGAGCAGCTAAGAGGTAAGAGAAATTAATGCATGAATGAATAAAAATTGTGAAGTGGTGTGAGGGATGATACAATTTCAAGCAGACAAGTTCTCAATCAATTCTAAAGGCACAGCAAGAGAGACAGCTAGGAATAGGTGCGCATGAATTGAAGGTAACATGAGAAGTTAAGGGGTCTGGGAAGTGCCTTCAGTGAATCAGTATCTTTGTGAGGCTGCATCACTTTGAAGCGCACTAAGCAAGAGAAGAGGAGCCGGAGCTCATAAAACAGTGCAACAGTTTCATACAGAGCAGGAGAGCACACAAAGTCAACAGCTTCTCAAGCAACATGGCAGCACGAGTAAGCAGCTTCGAAAAGAGAACAGACCTGCCTGAGAAGAAAAAAACAGGAGCTGAAGACTACATTTAATTTGTTTTTTTTAGAAATCACCAAAGTATCATTGCAGGAAAATAGACAGGTGATTGGTGGGTATTCTTTCTGTTTTTCAAATGGCCAAATGAAAACATTATCATTTTTATGCACAAAAAGTATGTGATGTGGTCAGCCCGCCACTTCAATGCATCACCAAGTTCCCTGGCCACATTTCTGTCTTGAGTCAGCTGCAGTTTGAGGGCATGAACACCTCCTTAAATGTCCTTTACCCACCTTGACACCCGGTCAGGACAAACTGCTTTCAGCACAGCAAGTCCATTTTCATCTACTCACTGTCCCCATTATCAGCTTTTCTTCTCCCCTGACTTACTATCAACAATTCCTACGTTGGCCTGTCTGACCTTCTCGGAGCTCTGTCTCCACCCATCCACTGACCAGCTGCCCCCCTTATGTGAGATGATGCACGTTGAAAGAGGAAGTGAGGAATACTCAACAAATAACTAAATGATGAAGCTCAGAGTAACAGAGGGATCGTAGGGTGCACGTTCACAGGTCCTAGAAGGTTGCAAAAAAAAGTTAATAGGGTTGTTAAAGCTGCTATATGATTCTTGCCTTTAACAGTGTCAGCATAGATAATAAAAGTAAGGAGGGCAGGTCAGAATTGTTCAAGTTAGGCCACAGCTGGAGTACTGCATGCAACTCTGGTCAACACATAGGAAGGATGTGATTGCACTGGGTGGGGAGGGGGGGGGGGGGAAAAGGCAATTCACCTCGGTGTTGCATGCGATGGAGTATTTCAGTTATGAAGAGAGACTGAATAAGCTTGGGTCGTTTCTATCAAGCGGAGGCGGTTGAGGAGGGACCTGATAGAGGTACAAATGATCATGAGGGGCATGGACAAGTTGCTGTTGCCCTTGATTGAAGGGTCAAAAAAGGGGGCACAATTTTTTAAATGAAAGTGTGTGAGAGGGTAGTTGCAAAGGTAAACCTCAATCTTTAAAGAATACTTGGATGGGCACTTGAAGTATCATTTAACATACAAAGTCATGGGACGAGTGTGCAGGAAAATGGGACTTATGTTGGTAATAAAGTCAAGATTAGAGTGGTGCTGGAAAAGCACAGCAGGTCAGGCAGCGTCCGAGGAGCCGGAGAATCGACGATTCAGATAAAAGCCCTTCATCAGGAATCCTCTGGGGTGGAGAGATAAATGGGAGAGAGGGTGGGGCTTGGGAGACGGTAGCTAACAGTACATTAGGTAAAAGGTGATTGGTCGGAGAGGAGGGTGGACCGGATGGGTGGGAAGAAAGATTGGCAGGTAGGACAGGTCATAAGGATGGCAGGTTAGAAGCGCGGGGGGAAGAGAGCGAGCGCGGGGGGGGGAAGAGCCTGACTGACACCACAATGAACTTGCACAGTTACTGCCTTTGCTGTTGAATTCATGTATCACTGAGCATCAGACGGTGTCTGGGAAAGTTAACCAACAGTGGCATTTACAACAGATCTTGGAGGAACTGTTTGGGCGAATTTCACAGCACAGAATCAGACATGTGAATTGTTTTAAATGTGAGGGTTCTTTCTTGATTATATGTTTTTTGAGATATGTCTCTTGATTAAACTTAGAATTTTAGCCATAACTATTGACTTAATCTGGAACAGTGTTTTCTAGAGGAATAAGATGGTATTATTTTCTGGGTCTGTAGATTTTGAAGGAGTAAAAATGGCCTTGAATAGATTGATATGCACTCCTTGTCAGATGTGGGAGTTTAAAGAGAGTTTAACGGTTACTGCAGATTATATCTGCAATAAATGCTGTTGGTTGCGAATCTTATCAGATCAAATGGAGCGGTTGGAGAGACAGTTAGAGGCAATGAGGAATTTGCAAGAGCAACAGTATGTGATGGATAGCAGTTACAGGAAGGGGGAAAAGTCGCAGATACAGTCACATAGATGGGCTAACTCCAGGAAAAGTAGAGAGGTAGGCACCTAGTGCAGGAGTTTTCTGTGGCTATCCCCACTTCAAACAAGTATGCTGTTATGGAAAATGTAGAGGGTGATGGATTCCCAGAGGAATGTAGCATGAACAGCCAAGTTTTTGGTGTCGAGATTGGCTCTAATGCAACGAGGGGTTCGTCAGGTTCTTTCTCAGAGATCAAATTGTGTTAGGGGACTTTCTAGTCCAAGGTACAGACAGACATTTCTGTGGCCAGCAGCAAAAAGTCAGAATGGTGTGTTGCTTCCCTGTTGCCAGGATCAAGAATGTCTCAGAGAGGGTGCAGAATGTTCTCAAGGGGGAAAGGGGCCAGCAAGAGGTACACATAGGAACCAATGATATAGGAAGGGAAAAGGTTAAGATTCTGAAGGGAGATTACAGAGTTAGGCAGGAATTTAAAAAGGAGGTCCTCAAGGGTAGTAATATCTGGACTACTCCTGGTGCTACGAGCTAGTGAGGGCAGGAATAGGAGAATAGAGCAGATGAATGCATGGCTGAAGAGCTGGTGTATGGGAGAAGGATTCACATTTTTGGATCATTGGAATCTCTTTTGGGGTAGAAGTGACCTGTACAAGGAGGACGGATTGCATCTAAATTGGAAGGGGACTAATATACGGACAGGGAGATTTGCTAGAGCTGCAAGGAGGATTTAAACTAGGAAGGTGGGGGGGGGCAGGACCCAGAGAGATAGCGAGGAAAGAGATCAGTCCGAGACTGGTACAGGTGAGAACAGGAACAAATCAAACCAACAGTCAGGGCAGGCAGGGACAAGGTAGGACAAATAAATTAAAACTGCATTTATTTCAATGCAAGATGCCCAACAGAAAAGGCAGACGAACTCAGGGCATGGTTAGGAACATGGGACTGGGATATCATAGCAATTACAGAAGCATGGCTCGGGGTGGGCAGGACTGGCAGCTGAATGTTCCAGGATACAAATGCTACAGGAAGCATAGAGAGGGAGGCAAAAGAGGAGGGGGTGTGGCGTTTTCGATAAGGGATAGCATTACAGCTGTGCTGAGGGAAGATATTCCCAGGAATACATCTAGGGAAGTTATTTGGGTGGAACTGAGAAATAAGGGATGATCACCTTATTGGGATTGTATTATAGACCCCCCCCGCCCCCAATAGTCAGAGGGAAATTGAGAAACAAACTTGTAAGGAGATCTCAGCTATCTGTAAGAGTAATAGGGAGGTTGTGGTAGGGGATTTTAACATAGACTGGGACTGCCATAGTGTTATGGGTGTAGATGGAATTTGTAAAGTGAGTACAAGAAAATTTTCTGACTCAGTAAGTGGATGTACATACTAGAGAAGGTGCAAAACTTGACCTACTCTTGAGAAATACAGCAGGACAGGTAACTGAGGTGTCAGTGGGGGAACACATTGGGGCCAGTGACCATAATTCCATTAGTTTTAAAATAATGATGGAAAAGGGTAGAACAGATCTAAAAGTTGAAGTTCTAAATTGGAGAAAGGCCAATTTTGACAGTATTAGGCAAGAGCTTTCAAAAGCTGATTGGGGGCAGATGTTTGCAGGTAAAGGGGCGGCTGGAAAATGGGAAGCCTTCAGAAATGAGATAACGAGAATCCAGAGAAAGTATATTCCTGTCAGGGTGAAAGGAAAGGCTGGTAGTTATAGGGAATGCAGGACGACTAAAGAAATTGAGATTTTGGTTGAGAAAAAGAGGGAAGCGTATGTTAGGTATAGACAGGATAGATCGAGTGAATCCTTAGAAGAGTATAAAGGCACTAGAGTATCCTTAAGAGGGAATTCAGGAGGGCAAAAAGGGGACGAGATAGCTTTGGCAAATAGAATTAAGGAGAATCCAAAGGGTTTTTACAAATACATTAAGGACAAAAGGGTAACTAGGGAGAGAATAGGGCCCCTCAAAGATCAGCAAGACAGCCTTTGCGTGGAGCTGCAGAAAATGGGGGAAAAGAGTATTTTGCATCAGTATTTACTGTGGAAAAGGATATGGAAGATATAGACTGTAGGGAAATAGATGATGACATCTTGAAAAATGTCCAGATTACAGAGGATGAAGAGTGGATGTCTTGAAACGCATAAAAGGTGGATAAATCACTAGGACCTGATCAGGTGTACCCTAGAACTTTGTGGGAAGCTAGAGCAGCAATTGCTGGGCCTCTTGCTGAGATATCTGTATCATCGATAGTCACAGGTGAGGTGCCAAAAGACTGGAGGTTGGCAAACGTGGTGCCACAGATTAAGAAAGGTGGTAAGGACAAGCCAGAGAACTAAAGACCAGTGAGCCTGACGCCGGTGGTGGGCAAGTTGTTGGAGGGAATCCTGAGAGACAGGATGTACATGTATTTGGAAAGGCAAGGACTGATTAGGGATAGTCAACTTGGCTTTGTGCGTGGGGAAATCATGTCTCAAAAACTTGATTGAGTTTTTTGAAGAAGTAACAAAAAGGATTGATGAGGGCAGACCGGTAGATATGATCTATATGGACTACAGTAAGGCATTCGACACGGTTCCCCATGGGAGACTGGTTAGCAAGGTTAGATCTCATGGAATACAAGGAGAACTAGCCATGTGGATACTGAACTGGCTCAAAAAAAAAGAAGACAGAGGGTGGTGGTGGAGGGTTGTTTTTCGGACTGGAGGCCTGTGACCAGTGGAGTGCCACAAGGATTGGTGCTGGGTTCACTATTTTTTGTCATTTACATAAATGATTTGGATGCGAGCATAAGAGGTACAGTTAGGAAGTTTGCAGATGACACCAAAAGTGGAGATGTAGTGGACAGCGAAGAGGGTTACCTCAGATTACAACAGGATCTTGACCAGATGGACCTATGCGCTGAGAAGTGGCAGATTCAGATAAATGAGAGGTGCTGCATTTTGGGAAAGCAAATCTTAGCAAGACTAATACACTTAATGGTAACGTCCTAGGGAGTGTTGCTGAACAAAGAGACCTTGGAGTGCAGGTTCATAGCTCCTTGAAAGTGGAGTCACAGGTAGATAGAATAGTGAAGAATGCGTTTGGTATGCTTTCCTTTAATGGTCAGAGTATTGAGTACAGGATTTGGGAGGTCATGTTGCAGCTGTACAGGACATTGGTTAGGTCACTGTTGGAATACTGTGTGCAATTCTGGTCTCCTTCCTATCGGAAAGATGTTGTGAAACTTGAAAGGGTTCAGAAAAGATTTACAAGTATGTTGCCAGGGTTGGAGGATTTGAGTTATAGGGAGAGGTTGAAGAAGCTAGGGCTGTTTTCCTTGGAGCGTCAGGGGCGGAGGGGTGACCTTATAGAGGTTTACAAAACTATTGAAGGGCATGGATAGGATAAATAGACAAAAATCTTTTCCCTGGGGTTGAGGAGTCCGAAACTAGAGGGCATAGGTTTAGGGTGAGAGGGGAAATACATAAAAGAGACCTAAGGGGCAAGGTTTTCCACACAGAGGGCGGTACATGTATGGAATGAACTGCCAGAGGAATTGGTGGAGGCTGGTACAATTGCAACATTTACAAGGCATTTGGATGGGTATATGAATTGGAGGGATATGGACTGGGTGCTGACAGGTGTGACTAGGGTTTTGATATCTGGTCAGCATGGAAGGGTTGGACCGAAGGGTCTGTTTCCATGCTGTACATCTCTATTATACTCCAACCCACGTGAAATAAGGGCCAATATTCCATTAGTCTTCCTTATTATCCATCGAATCTCAAAGCTAGCACATGGATGCATTCACGTGTCGCCGAATCGGTGTTGTAGCTTTCTGTAGTTTTCTCTCCATTTAAATTATACTGTGCTTTTGTTCTCCCTTCGGAAATGAACAACCTCATACTTTTCCCCAATTATTCATCATTTGACAACTTTGAGTGATTAGACGCTAGATTTTCAACTCTACTCAGGCAGATTCAAATTCTATTCAATTGTTTTAGGTATCTCCTAGCTGCACTCATCTCTACCACCTCCCTCCCCATTTCACTTAAGTCATTTACAAACCTGAACAGTTAACCTTACCCTCCTCTCCTGTGGAGGCTGGTTTACCTGACTGACTATTCTGAGCATTTGTTGCTTTCATCTCAGATTTGCACCATTTTGCTTTTTGCTACCTTGAAAGACTTTTTAAAAACTATAGAATCCCTACAATGTGGAACAGACCTTTCAGCCCAACAAATCCACACTGACCCTATGAATGGGAGAGAAAAATTCATCAACTTACATCATTAGTTTCTGATCATCTGCCACTGAACCAAACAGCGACTCATGCAGCAAGTGCCATGACACATCTTCTACCACTGCTGTATGACCAGTAAAGATAGTTTTTGCATCAACTATCTTTCCTTCTTTAGGTACAGCACTAATATCCCATAAGCAGATAGTCTGGGGGAGAACAAAAACAGTTACAGATCAGGTTTATAATGCGATGTTAACTTATATTTGGGTCGGTATTGATTTCTACTCACCTGACATGCGAACTTATTTCATCAGTAACTTTACATCAACATTTTATTTGCTTGCAGCACATTAACCTTAAAAAACTAGCCAAAAAGTAAACTAACTAACTTACATAAGCAGGAATTTCATTCAGAAATCATACACCTTTAAAACATAGAAATATCTGAAATACCTTGCTTGAATTGCAGTCTGCTCTTTTTTTTAAATAAAGGATATATTTATTCAGAATAAGTGTGCATGCAATTTTGAGGTTTTATTTTCCCAAACAAAACAGAAATACCACTTTCAAGAAAGACTACATTTATAGCTAAATAAAATAATGGAGTCCAAAATCCAACCAACTAAAACATGACTGTTGAAATGCATATCTACTAACCAGTATTCAGATTGGCTTTTTATAATAAAAAATACTTTGCTTTTAGAACAAATATAAAATGGCCATCCTTTAAGTAGGTAACAATACTGACCTTCGCACTCAAGATACATTTTGCTTTCTATAATCCACAATACAAAAGTGACAAGACAATGCTCACATGATCATCTGAAGCACTAAGTAAATGGCCACTTAGATTCGGATTCCATGAGAGCCCATAGCCTTCTTTCTGGTGCCCACGTAACCGAAGATCTGGACTGCACTCACCAGAGGGATCTGTGTAGTTGTAGTAAAGTAATCATTTTTCCACTTTATGCCAAAATAAATAAATCATGCAATATTTTACAAAACATACCACATTTCGTGGATAAGTCAACAGGCTGACAATTAACAGGCTTGTTGAAATCTTCACCACCAATTAATTTTAAATAGTTTAAGATGTTAACAGGGAGTAGAGCAAAGTTGAATTTGTAATTAGTTTCAATTATTGTCATTATTTGGAAACATTCAAGGTTTAAGTTGGGGTGATGACTTCTGTATTACATCCAAATCCAGTGTATTCAAAAAGAACGGGTACCCAATGAGCACAGTCCGCAGATTTCTCAGCAACAAACCCAAACAAGCAGACAAAATGTGTCCAGAAACCCTAACCACTCTCCCCTACATCAAAGACATCTTGGAAATGACAGCCAGACTATTCAGACCCCTTGGCATCATGGTAGCCCACAAACCCACCAACACACTAAAACAGCACCTAATGAACTTGAAAAGATCCTATACAGACAACAAGCAAAACTAATGTCATTTACAAATTACCATGCAAGAACTGTAACAAAGACTATACTGGACAAACAGGCAGAAAACTAGCTAGTAAACAACATGACCCTCTCTCATTAGTATCCTTACATACAGACGAGGAAGGACACCACTTTGATTGGGACAACACATCCATTCTAGGACAAGCCAAACAGAGACACGCATGAGAATTCCTATAAGTATGGTATTCCAAACAGAACTCTCAACAAACACATTGACTTGGACTCTATCTACCGCCCCACGGCACGGTGGCTCAGTGGTTAGCACTGCTGCCTCACAGCACCAGGGTCCCAGGTTAGATTCCAGCCTTGGGTGACTGTCTGTATGGAGTTTGCACATTCTCCCCGTAACTGCGTGGGTTTCCTCCAGGTGGTCCGGTTTCCTCCCAGTGGTCCAAAGATGTGCAGGTCAGGTGAACTGGCCATACTAAATTGCCCATAGTGTTAGGTGCATTAGGCAGAGGGAAATGAGTCTGGGTGAGTACATTAGTCAGAGGGAAATGGGTCTGGGTGGGTTACTGTTCAGAGGTTCGGTGTGGACTGGTTGGGCCGAAGGGACTGTTTCCACCCTGTCGGGAATCTAATCACCCCCTGAGAAAAAGAACAGTAAATGACATCACCACAGGAAATGATATCACCAACCCAAAGAAACCCAAACATAAAAATAGAAAGCAGGAATTATCAATAGTGCTTCACCCTGAGGTCCACTGAAGATATCACCTAGTAGGGTGACAAAACTTCTGGAAATGAAGCTTTTCAGCTCAGCAAGCAAACCTACATCCAGAACCTCAATCTGAGCTACAAATCTCCTCAAAACTCACTAAGAGCTGAACTGGTCAGAATTTATTTTAAGATAGGCAGAAGAGTCTATCATATCCAAACATCATATTTTCTAATACTTGACCCATAGCCTTGTAATATGTATGTTGTCAAGTGTTCATTCAAATAGTTCTTAAACGTCTGAGGGTTTCCACTTCTACCACCCTTTTAGGCTGGGAAATTCAAATACTCACAACCCACAAGGTGTTAAAAATAATTCCTCAATTCTCCTCTAGGGAATCCTGCTCCTTCCAACTGTGCCATCTGGCTATTCACCCATCCACCAAGTGAAAAGGATTCGATCTACTCTGCATATGCCCCTCAGAACTTTGTACACCTCAATCAGATTCTTCCCCCTCAGCCTTCTCCAAGGAAAACGACAGTCTAGTCTCTTCATAGATGAATCGTTCCAACTTAGACAGCATCCTGGTGAAACTTCTCCGCGCCACTGTCCAGCGCAATTACATTCTTCCTTAGTGTAGCAACCAGAAATGCACACAATACTCCAGATGTGGCCTAAATAATGTTATACACAGTTACATTATAACCTCCTTGGCTAATGTATTAAATGCTTTGACTGATAAGATCATGAACTTGGCTCCAAGTTGAACGTAAAAGTGTTGAGGCTGTAAAGTGCCAAATTATAAAAATGGGCTGCTGTTCTTGAGTTGAGTTATGTCAGAACATTATAGATGACCGCAGACAGAAATGTAATCATGAGAGCAAGGTGGTGCATTTTAAAAAAACATCAAGGTGAGCCCTGAGTGAACGGATTGCAGCAAGGTCAAAAGAGAAGCAGTTAGTGTGGATGGCGGGGGCGCAGAGAAATCGAGATAGCCAATGCCTCACAAAGAATTCTCAGTGAAAAGATCAAAATGGGCTAAGGGGCCAGAAGATTTTGTAACAGCTGCAAGGGCAAATGCAAACAAGATTTCAGCACACCAGTGGAAGAGACAATGATTCACAGGTGAGTGCTCACACATGGAAAAGCCATTCAAGTAAACGTTGTGAAATTAAAATGGGAGCTGTTCTGCAAAAACAAAATGTGAATTTATTTTACTTCAAAGGAAATTATTTAATTTCCTTCTGGATAAAGAAATTGTTCAGTCAAAAGGCTAAGCCTGAAATTTAGATCTTAGATATGGTAGATACAAATTGAAAAGGAGCCTGTAAGAATGTTCCAGTTATTCGGTTCAAAAATTAGAAACCTATTCCTAGTCAGAAACTGGAGCTCTGGTGCAGAGTGGAAACATTAGTGCAGAGGGGAGACACAGTTTCTCCTTTTTCTGTATCCATCTTCAGCCTCAGAGACCAGAAGTTGAAAAGCTAAAAGGAGAGTTTTTAAAACATTCAAGAGTGGACCAGGAGACAGCACAAGACAAGAGGTGACCTTGGCAGAACAGACCAGATGAGTACCTCTAGCATGTCCAGTCTTTTCAAGCAAAAACAGAGTTTAAAACTTTAGCTTACAAGATTATGACAAATCTTAGATCAAGATAGACAAAGAAAAACTATTGCAGCTGATTGTGGAACTATCAACCACGGAACACAGATTTAAAATTAAAGAAGGAAGAGGAGTGAAAACAGAAGAAATCTTTTTCTTTTAAATGCAGTAAGCATTAATGACCTGGTACACACTACCCATGAGAAGTGCAAGCAGTGGTGGGTGCGTGGAATGCACGGACAGTGGTGGTAGTAGAGTCATAGACAGAGCCATTAGGGACATTTAAGCAACTGCTAGGCAGGTACATGAACAACAGTAAATTGAGGGATGTATAGCTTAAGTTGATCTTAGATCAAGATAAATGCTCAGCACAGCATCGTGGGCCTGTACTGTGCTGTACTATAAACAATGATTTGAAAAGAAACTGGAGAGACACTTGAAATAAATGAACTAGCAGAGTTATGGGAATGGAGCAGAATGGAGAGACCAGAATTATCTTTGGGGTGCAAGCCATGGATGAGTGGCTAAATGACCTTCTTCCTATGCCATAAACGACTGTCTAGAAAATACTGTGTATAGTCAATGATTTATTTTTTAAGATTGTATTTTATTTTGCAAAAGTGTTCTGAGTCAATTATTTTATATTTTAAGATTATTCATTTGGCTCTTTACAAGGGATAGGATACGGGGCAGTTAGGACTGTCAAGGGTTACCTTACCAGTTCAGCTTGTAAAAATTTGGAGAACACCATCAATCAAGAAGCAACTGCTGCTTCATGGATGAAATGATATTATTCTAGAGATTAAGGTAATTGTTCAGATCCTAGTCCTGGTTGTCATACAGCCATGTTTCTGTAATAGCAATTAGACTACACCCATTTGTACTTTTAGATTATCTACTACTTGCAAATGCTGTGCCCCTTTAGGTAGACTGCCTTTATGCCCAGGTTTGTTTTTCCTGCCTTCTATTCTCCCAAGGATGGTACTGGCAAAACAAAGTTTCCAAAATTTAAACAGAAAGACAAGAAAATCAAGTTGATTAATAATACCATGTCCTGATCTCCCAATTCAACCTGCTTACCTGGTTTGGAAGGATGTTTCGTATAATCAAAGACCAACACATCACTGGAGGGAGTCTTAGTAGCAATAATGCAAGGATTCTGAGGCATGTAACGAGCACGATTTACTTCCCCTTCGTGGTTTATTTTTATTTCAATCTCTATCTTTCCACTAACAGAACCAAATCCACCAAATTCTGTAATAGAAGCAACAAGCAGAAATATGTTTCATGGTTCACTAAACAACCCAGTGGCAATCTAATAAATTAAGCTGGCAGTAAATCAAAGGCAAATGTCACCTTATATTTATTTTCAACTTTGAATATCTTAACTCAATTAATGAGGAGTCATGGAGTCAGTAATGTACAGCATGAAAACAGGCCCTTTGGTTCAATGCACTTACACAAAAACAGTTTTTACAAATCATACTACCTCTTCAGGAATTTCAACAATATTTGTATGCTAAGACTACAAACATTTCAAAAGTACCTTTAAACAGTGAGGCATGGGCAAGGGTCTGATGGGTTCAAGTTAGCAGAGCAATGCTGTTTGCAAGTTGTTCCTTATTATCACCCAAACGTCCTAAAAGCACATAGCAGATGCCTCTACAATATTGAGTAATCCTAGTCTTACAATGTTTTCTACGAATACCAGCTGACATGCGTACACTAACTCAATTTTCCCACATAATTGTGCATCTGTGATGTTCTCACCAAGTGAGTAAGTTTCCAAATCCTGCTTAAATTATTTTACATCTTCCTTACAACTAACATTCCTACATAGCTTTGTATCATTTGCAACTTTGGAATTATTACATATGGTCCCCACATCCAAATCAGTCAATATGTATTATGTTCAGCTGTTCAGATCCTAGTCCTGGTTGTCATACAGCCATGTTTCTGTAATAGCAATTAGACTACACCCATTTGTACTTTTAGATTATCTACTACTTGCAAATGCTGTGCCCCTTTAGGTAGACTGCCTTTATGCCCAGGTTTGTTTTTCCTGCCTTCTATTCTCCCAAACAAGTTTTCTACCATCAATTACCAAATTTACTTCCTTCTAATGGCAGCACTGGCAAATCTCCCTGCTAGAATCAGTCGCAGGCATGTCAAGTTGAAACTCATCCAGCTTATACAGCTCCCACCTGCCCTACCACTGGTTCCAATGCCTCAAATCTGATGGCCAG
The DNA here is from genome assembly GCF_047496795.1 of Chiloscyllium punctatum. Taxonomy (NCBI): domain Eukaryota; kingdom Metazoa; phylum Chordata; class Chondrichthyes; order Orectolobiformes; family Hemiscylliidae; genus Chiloscyllium; species Chiloscyllium punctatum. The sequence goes on along the minus strand of NC_092765.1, from coordinate 493,305 downwards.
CCAAGTGTTCAATCAATGTTCCTGATTTTATTGCCCACTAGCACATGGCACTGGGAGTAATCCTGACATTGTAGATCTGGTTGTTCTGCTTTTTAAATTTCTTTCCTACATCCTTCAAGATCTGCTTTCAGGACTTAATCGTCTTCCTACTCTTGTCACATACTCCTGTACATGAACCCCAGCACCCTTTTATAGCCCTTCTTCAGACTCGTGTCTCCACGCACGACATGTTGTTTCATTACCCTCCACATGAATCACCTAACTTCCATCACAGCCTCAGACTCAATCCAAGATGAAATAAAGTTTAAAGTGTCTGCTGCAGATAATATTTTAGAATATTAAAAAAGCATTAAGAACTCGTTCGCTAGACAAAAAGAATTCCATTCACGTTTTTAACACCTCATAAAAACGAGCATTTGTATTCACAGAACCACTTCAAAGACTTTATTCACACTTAGACCTGCCACAGTGAATTGACAGGTCTCTGTGATAAAGATAGGTTGTAAAATTATGCAACACACATAATAACCTCACGTTTGTCAACACACAGTGACTCAACAAACATGGCAGTATTTTTAAAAATTAAATGTCATGGAATGCGACAGTTCCAATGAGACTGTTCACTTTCTAATTACTTTATCTACTCAGTCTCCAAAGTGTCATATGCCAAAAAGGTACCACCCGTCAAAAAACATTTGGCAACTATAGGACTTCTAGAGAAAGGTTTAAAAGCTCTTAAATAACGTTTTCGACACCACAGTAAGAAAAACTGGATGCTTTAAGTCAGCTGCACTTTAACATATGCTCACCTCAGTGAACCATAAATTTAAAGCCACTGCCATGCTATTTTGCTCAACTATCTATATAGGTCACAACACCATACGCATAAAAGGGGTTTAAAAAACCTCTTACCTCCTTTCTCACTATCGTAATGTGAAGCATCAAACTGCGCATCATCATTTGGCAGTTGAACACTGGCGATGACCAAATGGTTTTGCTCATCAGATGTGTGGGTTCCCAGCACCAGCCTGTGAACACTGTAGTCCTTTCCCTCAGGTCTGCAGATTAAATATGGTGTTACTAAATTATTCAGTCATACATTTTTGCCTGCAAAAACAATATTAATAGGACATTGCAAGCAGTTGCAACCTGATGCAAATCTTATTCAGCGTTCAGAACAGAACATCCTGAAAACATCAAAAATTGACTGCAGTCAATCTAAGAGCTGATGCTGGAAAACAGGTCTGGTTCAAGGACAGAAAGTCTTTCTTTAAAGATGAAATGCTTCCTGGAAAACCTGATGTTACGCAAAAATCATTTATGCGAAAATGCTTGAAGCTCAAAAATATCCTGCTCCCCGCTTTACTAAACACCCAGCTCTCAAACACAACCTGGGAACATCCAGGCATATAGTGATGTTAATATGAAACAGCAATATTGCACTAAGAATGCAGGGCTCCACTTGGTCAGTAATGTTAATATGAAATAAAAGCTGCATGAGACAATATCAAGCAAGGATTTTCCAGTGTGATAGCACTTTGAAGCATATGTGACAGGCAAAGCAAAAGTTTACATACCAAATTTTGCTCTTTCTAGGTGAGATGTGGGTATTATTACTGTTCCCAACTAGCCAACCTCAGGAAAAGAGATCATAAATCCAAAAGACAAAATTTTAAGCACGTAATTGCAATATTGCAAAGGCTGGAAATATGGACTTAGTTTTGATAACAGGCATAGTACGCAGATCAACAATATTGTACATGTTATTTAACTGGACTTCAGGAAGACCCTTCATATTGCTGCACATTATAGGCTGCTGAACAGGCAAATGAATTAAATTTCCACTACCAAATTAACTATAGGTCCAGACAGATTTTTGATTTATAGCGCAGTCAAACATTATGGAAAACAGGCAAGAAAATGAAAATGCAGCCAGGATCACATGAGAATTGACCTTATTGCATAGCAAAGCAGGTTCAAGAAGTCACATAGCCTACTCCTGCTATTTCTATTGTACCTATTCTATTAAAAGAAAGCAAAACAGAATATCAAGATGCATAGCAAAGAATACTCTATAAATTCAGAGATAATAACAAAATTGTATTCAATCCTAAAGAAACATGTGGAATTCTTCATGTAGTCTACATTGCCGTTTGTCTGATGGGAAAGAATTATTGGAGAAGACACAGAAGGACTATGCAAATTATTTAGATTGCAGAACTGAAGGACACAACAGATGGAAAATTTAAGCAGTCTGTGTTTTTACCTCAAAATAAAGATTACAAAAGGAATTCATAGAAGTGTTTGATCTGATGGATTTGGAATAACTGGGTTGAAGCTAAATTTTGTATTTGACAAAAAGTTAAGTACAAGTGGTCACATTTACAAAGTCAAGACAAAGAAAATAGAAAAATCAGAGGAATGTATTCTCACAGATGGCAGAACAAACAGCATCAATGTGTTTCAACGAGGAAACCAGATAAGTTAATAATAAATGGAATGGAGACAAAAACACAAAGAACACTGCAGATAGGTGACCGAGATGGGGTAAAACTCTTCTACTTCAAGCTATTTAAAAGTCAGAAGTTACAAGAACACGAGGTACCTTCGATGACATAGCCTTTTACCCCAAAGTGGAATCTAAATGCATATGCAGCATAGACATCTTCATTTACCAAATAATACTGACATTCACATCACTTATCCTTCAAACGTTCATACCTAGAAACATCAGGCAACCACTGTGCAGTCAGGCTTGGCCATTCCAGAGCATGCGTCATAACCAGGTCATACAAAAAGGGAGTATTTTTCTTCCAGATCTTGTATTCTTCGTTAATAACACGCTCTTCCACGGCATCATCAAAGGCTGCTGCAAATGCACAACTTGTCATTAACAGCATACAGAAGTGCATTGATTCAAGTTATTCCTACTGCACCACTGGGCAAACATTTATTTCCTACCAGCTGCTAGCATTTTTCTTTTGAAGCAATCACCAAAGTTTCTACTCAGTACTACCGTGCATACCTATTATTACAAAATGCAAGCTAACAATAAACCTCCAGTCATTATTAAACTACGTTTATTCAAAAAGGCTCATTGATCAAATAATTTAGAATGCAGCTTCGATAGAACTTAAGATGCAAATCCTGATTTGCATTTTACCTTGGGCAAGGCAACAGGGGAAAGACTAAAGAGAAGGTGCGGTCACCAAAGGAAAAAACTTGGAGCAAATGGATATGCAACTGCTTGTCATGGCTAACAATCGAATGCTTTGTAAAGGTAACTTATATGGTAGATAAAAAACCTGCGAGAACTTTCAGAAGGTTGTCAATAAAGATTTCACTTAGAAGATTTAAAAATTAAGCACTTAGAAATGGAGAGGACCTATTGAAAGGAGTATGAAATTGCTAAAGTATATGTAAAATAGGCAAAGTCAAAAAGTATTGGACTGGAAAAGCACAGCATGTCAGACAGCATCCGAGGAGCAGGAGAACCGACATTTCGGATATAAGCCCTTCATCAGAACGTTCCTGATGAAGGGTTTATGCCCGAAATGTCAATTCTCCTGCGCCTCGGATGCTGCTTGACCTGCTGTGCTTTTCCAGCACCACACTTTTTGACTCTGATCTGTAGCATCCACAGACCTCACTTTCTCCCAATGAAGTAGGCATAGCAGATATTTATTCCAATTGGCAGAATTGACTAATGGCGACTCCAGTGGAACTGTATTGGAGACTCAGCACTTCTACCAATTGAATATTTCAAAACAGATAAGAACTCCTGAGGTCACTGCACAAAGTCAGTGACAAAGATAACATCAGTCTACAAAACAACAAAAAACAAACTGGGAGCAAAAAGGTTTCAACAAATTTCCAATTTCTTCTGAGCACCACAAGATCAGATTTCCTGAGAGATCTAACTGGGTTAGAGTCGAATTGTTTATTTAACAATACAGTCATTACAATGCAGGACTCCCTTCACATAATACCACAACACAGTGTCAGTGTGTCAGTCAAAATTATGTAGTATGTAGCTGAACCCACAAACTTGTTAAAATATTGACATGCTTTTACATTTGTTTATTTACAACACCATGGCCAGTTATAAGCTGTTCTCAAAACCTCAAATATTTCTGATAATATTAGAGAAAGATGCCTTTCAGAACCAACTGCACTGTCATAAAGATAGTCAAGTATGAAGAAAGATGATATGGGTGAATACTGACTTAAAGACTGAACGTAAACTTTTAACCAGGCTTTTCATGACAGATGTAAGCAAGGGCATTTGGTAACAGCATGCCAAGGCACAACGTAGTTTTGGCGCAGGAAAGGGAACAATAAGAAAAAATACATTTCATGCATAGTTTTTACAAGGAATAAATGACTAGGTAGTCTCAACAATCAAAGCACTTCTCTAGCAGGAAGCAGAGTACAAAGAAAATGATATGCAGGGGCCATTATCTTTATGCTACCTCCAAGACCCAGTAAAGTGATCAGGCTTAGAGAAACCACCTACACAAATTCTCATTAAAATCCATTTACTTCATTAATCTCACATTGATACAGTACTACATGCCTGTAACCCACAGAATTTCTGCACATAGCATATCTATAAACTATCATCCTCACCCTTATTCATGAATCACTTACTACAAGTTAAATTGGAAAGGGCCATGTGACAAACTTACAAAACACTTAATTTTAAGGGGAGATGTATAACAGTACAATTTACACACTGAAAAGCATTAAAGTACATTTGTTGAACAGTTGTCACGTTTTACATTAGAACAAATAATCAATGGCATGAGGTGAATTACAGATGTGTATTTGGGCTTTGGTTGAATTGGGGATTAATGTGAGAACTTTGTGTTACAGCCACTAGTGAATACCCAAGGCCAAAATTTAATGGTGTTTCCCATGCACGTCTCTAATTCATCTCCTGACCATCCGTTATTTTGTATAATATATACAAGGTACTTTTTTTTCCTCGTTTCCATTCATGACAAATGGCTGGCGTCGTGTCGAGATGAGTGGACTGCACAGGTGAGGCGGCCGTCAGTAATGAAGAACAGTGGGTGTGTGACGTCACAGGTGTAACATCATAATGGGCATCTGATGCTAGAGGTGCAAAATTAAAGAAAAATAATCTGAACAGTCTGAAAATAGTACATGCAGTTTACAGGGAGACAAATTTACATAAAATGCAGGACAGAGTACCTTGCATACATTATATATTTACATTGTAATTAATTCTTTTCTCATATCCCCTTAAAATATAGTGTTGCTAAGGCCCAATGTACAGAGCTGGAGCACAAGAATTTGACTGTCACTCAAGACCACAATCCGTGCTCAGTCATTTTAATTTTAGACATGACAGTGGAGACAAGGAGAGTTCTTTTTTAAATGCTAAATCATCTGGGATGATGAAACAAGAAAACTGGCTGACAAGTGTTCCTTTCTACATTTATCAAGTGCACCTACTGATAGTTTGAACAGAGGGATACTGGCAGCAACATCCCACTCTCCTAACTGAGAAGGAAAACACAGATTTGCAGAAGGGGACTAGTTTATTTCTAAACATACAAGTCATTCTGTAATCATTTTGTACAAACGACTTTGTATAATCACTTTTGTAATAAAGCACAATACAAATTCAAAATAAAAAAAGTGAGCAAGACGGCTACTTGCAGTTAAACTTCAGAACTCTAAATACAACAGGAAAAACATTCAAATACTATTCTAGCAAATGGGCTAAACAGTTTTAAATTCATTTATGAAATTCTGAACTGTACATTGATTAAATAGGCTGGTGGCACGAGACAGTGGATCATTGACATATTGGGCACGGTAGGCAGAAGGCAAATCTGTGCCCATTTCCAAACGTCAACGAGGGCAAATCTTCCAAAAGTGAAATTCATATCAAAGACAAAATCTGTTGCATTGCTGATAGAAGTCGTCGTTCCCAAGGGGTCGCTATTGTACAAATAAGATTTTCACACACGAGCTTTAAAAATTAGAAATGTGTCATCGCCAATGCAGTCAACAAGCGAACAGAAGGCGCTTTCATAGTCCACAATCAACTGGAACAAGGAATTCACCCTCCGCTCACTTCATCAGCTTTCCATCTCCAGAAACCGCGCTCTGATCGCAGCGACACTCCGCTGGAAGCCTCGGGCCGCACACCGGGACAGGGCGGCAAGGAGCCGGAGCCGGAGCCGGAGCCGGGCCGGGCCGGGCCTGAGCCACCAGCTCCAGCGCCCACAACCAGCTCCTTCACAGACAGCGGCGGGAATCCCTGCGGCCCAGAAAAACGCCGACTGAGAGAGGAACGGCAGCGCGAGGCCCAAGGCGGCGGGAAGCCCTGGGCCCGAGACCCCCGGGAGGGCCCGGGCCCACAATCATGATTCCGCAACATGTCGGCCGCTAATGTGGACAGGGCTGAATCAAGATGGAGGCTGGTGCTGCGCGACGCCGCCCAGCCAAGCTGTCGATTACCTTCTTTGTCGGTCATGCCTGCAGCTCACGGGGAAATGGGGAGGGAGGAAGGGGGCGGTCAGGGAACCTGACGGTCTCAGTCCAGGAGCTCGGCTTCTTCCTCCACCACTACCGCCGCCTTTGTGCCTATCCCTGCGCCTGCGCCGCCACGACCGTTTGCGCGCCAAACCACTGAGCCGGTAGCCCCAGCACAGTTATCCAATCACAAGGCGCTGAAGAGCTGTCAATCAGGATAGTTACCGAGACAACGGCGCGCCAGGTGCCGGTGCTCCCTACCATTGGATAGTCGCAAGGTGATGGCCGGCAGGGGCCCCACCCCCAGATGCTGGCGGTATGAGGAGACCAGAGTTTAGATCAGTGTGGTGCTGGAAGAGCACAGAAGGTCAGGCACCATCCACTCTGGAGACTTCCTGCCTCTGTTCCTGATGAAGGGCTCTTGCCCGAAACATCAATTTCGCTGCTCGTTGGATGCTGCCTGACCTGCTGTGCTTTTCCAGCACCACTCTGCTCTAAACTCTGGTTTCCAGCATCTGCAGTCCTCACTTTTGCCTGCATGAGGAGACCATTCAGCCCCTTTGAAATTTGGTCCCTTATTCCCAATTCCTCCACCGCCTCTACTCCCAGGAGGACCAGTTCCACCACAGAACACATCCAATGGCCCCCTTCTTTAAAGACTGCAATTTCCCATCCCACATGGTTAATGATACCCTCCAGCGCATCTCAACCACTTCCCTCTGCCTTCAAACCTCACCCCTCCAACTGCAACAAGGACAGAACCCCCCTGCTCCTCACCTTCCACCCCACCAACCTCTGTATATATCGCATTACCCTCTACCATTTCCGCCTCCTACAAATGGACCCCACCACCAAAGATATATTTCCTTCCTCACCCCTATCTGCTTTCCATGAAGATCATTCTCTCTGTGACTCCCTTGTCCAGTCCACACCCCTCACCAACTCATTCTCCCCTGGCAGCAACTTCCCCTGCTACCACAGAAATTGCAAAACCTGCGCCCACACCTCCCACCTCACCTCTGTCCAAGGCCCCAAAGGAGCCTTCGATATCCATCAAATTTTACCTGCACTTCCACACATCATTTACTGTATCCATTGCTCCCGATGCGGTCTCCTCTACATTAGGGAGACAGGGTGCCTACTCGCAGAGCACTTCAGAGAATATCTCCAGGACACCCGCACCAACCAACCCTACCGCCCTTTGGCCGAACACTTCAATTCCCCCTTCCATGCCACCAAGGACCCATGCAGGACCTGGGCATCCTCCATCTCCGCTCCCTAACCACCTGATGCCTGGAGGAAGACCGCCTCATCTTCTGCCTCGGGACCCACCAACCCCACGGCATCAATGTGGATTTCACTAGTTTCCTGATTTCCCCATTCCCCACCTTACCCCAATTCCAACCTGACACCACCGTTATGACTAGTCCAACTTGTCCATCTCCCTTCCCACCTATCCACTCCACCCTCCTCTCGGACTTATCACCATTACCGCACCTCCATTTACCTATTGTGCTTTCAGCTACCTTCCTCCCAGCCCCAACCCCAACCCCAACCCCAACCCCCTCCCATTTATTTCACCATCCCATGGCTCACAGCCCATTCCTGATGAAAGGCTTTTGCCCAAAATGTCAATTTTCCTGCTCCTCAAATTCTGCCTGACCTACTGTGCTTTTCCAGCAGCACTCTAATCTTGACTCTAATCTCCAGCATCTGCAGTACCCACTTCTGCAAAGTTAAAAATCACAAACACCAGATTATAGTCCAACAGGTTTATTTGGATGATGCATCACACTGTAAACCTTTACTTGAAAGTCTGTTTTTTACAATCTTGTACCCCACAACCACCCAATGAAGGAGCAGCGCTCCGAAAACTAGTGCTTCCGAATGAACCTAGTATATATACACCTGGACTATAACCTGGTGTTGTGATTTTTACCTTTAAAATAAAAAATCTATCTCTTTCTTGAACACAGTCAGTGGCTTGACCTCCACAGAAGCTCTGCAATGTAGAAGCAGGCTATTCAGTCCACCAACCCTCCAAACTGCATCCCACCCAGACACAACTCCCTATCCTACCCCTGTTTTTCCCATGGCTAATCCTATATATCCCTGGGCTACGGGAGGGAAGCAGAGCACCTGGCAGAAAACCAGGCAAACACAGGCAGAATGCACAAACTTCACACAGTCACCCAAGATTAGAATTGAACCTGGATCCCTAGTCCTGTGAGGCATCAGTGCTAACACAGAGCTACTGTGCTGCCCTCTGTGGTAGATAATTCCACAGGTTTACTAACCTGAGTGAAGCACTTTTTCTTCTATCCTAAATGATGTACACCATATCCTAAGACCCTGATTCTACATTTCCCAACCAGTAGAATAATTTTCTCTGCATCTAGTCTGACCAGTCCTGTTAGAATTTTATATGTTTCCCCTCTTATCCTCTACTTTGTTGGATACAGGCCCAGTCAAATCAATCTTACTGCACAGGGAATCAACTGTAAGTTCTTTGATTGGTAAGTAACTGCTAATTTGAATATCTACTCTAAATTGCATTCAGATTAAAAGGTAGGTAGGTAAAATATTTTACATATTAAAAAAACTAAAGACTAGTACGGATTTTATGGAACAAGTTCTAAATTAATTGAAAAAAATAGAAAAGCAGGATTGAGCAATTTATTGACCCTGTTGTGGTTCATAGTGACCATATCTGAATCATAGAATCCCTACAGTGTGGAAACAGACCCTTCGCCTAGCAAGTCCTCATTTATCCTCTGAAGAGTGATTCACCTAGACCCATTCCCCTATCCTATATCTACCCCTAATTAATGCACCTAACCTACACATTTCCTGAACACTATGGGCAATTTAGCATGGCCAATTCACCTAACCTACGCATCTTTGGATTGTGGGAGGAAACCCACGCAGACACGGGAAGAATGTGCAAACTCCACACAGCCTGAGGCTGGAATCGGACTTGTGTCCTGGTACTGTGAGGCAGCAGCACTAACATCCAGTAAGTGGTGTTTGCTTGAAGAAATCTGCCTCAATGTTAATGAGCTGGGGTCTGAGCTTTGAATACTGTTACATATCAGGGAGTGGGAGAGTTATGTAGACTATGTTTCAGGACAGTCACACCCCTTAAATTACACACACCTTAATTCGACTAGTGGTCAGGGAGGGAGATGTGACCATGAGTGAGGCAGGTAGAGGAATCCACAAAGTATTGTTGCAGGAGCCTAAGCCCTTGTCATTGTCCAAAAGTTTCAAGATTTTTGGTCCCTTTACAGATGAGAGGGGGACTGTAGGGAGGATGTGCAAACTGACCACAACACCATGGTCACACACCAGGAACCATTCATGTGGGATAGAAAACAACAAATTTGTTTTATTCAGGAATGGTATACGTAGTTATGGGCATAGACAATGTTCTCTGTGGCGAGAGTGATGACTGCAGATGCTGGAGATTAGATTCAAGATTAGAGTGGTGCTGAAAGTGCACAGCAGGTCAGGCAGCATTCGAGGAGCAGGAAAATTGATGTTTCAGGCAGCAGCCCTTCATCACCACTCTAATCTTGACAATGCTCTCTGTGGCCAGGGTTGAGAGTCCTGAAGGCTGTTTTGCCTGCCTCAAGTCAGAGTTCAGGATAACTCATTGCAAAGTAATTTGGAATCTGAGAGGTAAGATCCAGTAGTCGTCATCCATGTAGGTGCCAAGGCTTTAGGCAGAATGAGGAAAATTGTTCTATTGAGTAGCTACAGTCTAAATTAAAAAGAACCAAAAAGTTAATAATCCCCAGATTGCTACCTCAGCCACCAGCTAATTGACAAGGTCAATCAGATTAAAATGTTAATTGTGTGGTTCAAAAATTGATGCGGGAGAAATGGGACATTTGAATTCATAGGACATTGGCACCCAGTGTTGCAGGAGGAGGGATCTGTTCTAATGGGATATGCTCCAGCTGAATCATGTTGGGACCAATGTCTGGGTGAATCACAAAACTAGGGTTGTAGGTAGGATTTTAAATTATAACTGGGGTTTGGAAGGGTTCATTTGCATGGAAACTTTGAAAATCAAAGTTAAAGGATAAGGTGGGAATTAGTGATGAGGTAAGTGATTAATGCGGTTTATTGTTACCAGAAAATAAAAGCAAGGGACAGAACTTACGCTTGTCATATTGCACCAAGGAATCATACAAGAGATGGGAACTCTGATAATGGAACAAACTTAAAGGCTGTGCAAACTCAGTGTTTTAAAAGAAGGGAAAGGAGGTGGTGTACCATTGTTAGTAAAGAACAAGATCAGTGCTGTCGTGAAAATTATATCAGCACTAGAGATTATGACGTAGAATTGGTCTTGGTAGAAATAAGAAATAGCAAGGGAAATAAGTCCTTTGTGGGAGTATTCTGTAGGTCTCCAAATAGTACTTCTGCAGATGGGCAATGTATAACCATGAAATACTAGGCCTTGGAAGTTACCGTAATAATCATGGGTGATTTTAATATCCATATAGACTGGATTAAGCAAAATATCAAAGGTAGCCTCTAATCTCACCTCTTGAATTTGATATTGTGTCATGGGGTGGGAATAATTAATCATCTCATTGGAAATGATCCTCTTGAAAACACTGTCAGATTTGGCCCCAATGCATTGGGCAGGAAAACTAAAAAAAAAGGACAGTTGATGAGTAATAATAAATGTTTAAGGAAATATTCAATTCCTCCCATCTAAAATATATTTCAGAGAGGAAGAAAGATTGTAAAAGGTGGGGAAAAAAATCCATGCCTAAGCAAGAAACGTAAGATAACAAAGACAAAAACTAAGGCTTAGCTTATTGCAGACACCAAACAAAAAGAACAAAGGTAGATTAGATTAGATTACTTACAGTGTGGAAACAGGCCCTTCGGCCCAACAAGCCCACACCGACGCGCAACCCACCCAGACCCATTACCCTACATTAACCTCTTCACCTAACGTTACGGACAATTTAACAAGACCAATTCACCTAACCTGCACATTTTTGGATTGCGGGAGGAAACCGGAGCACCCGGAGGAAACCCACGCGGACACGGGGAGAATGTGCAAACTCCACACAGACAGTGGCCCGAGGTGGGAATTGAACCCGGGTCTCTGGCGCTGTGAGGCAGCAGTGCTAACCACTGTGCCACCCAGGTAAATTATGAAGGAAAACAAATGCAAAATATAAAAATAGATAGCTTCTCTAAATATATACAAGGAAAGAAAATAGTAAAAGTGAATTTTATTTTCACTTCAATATAGGGCAGAAACCCTTCGGCCCACAAATCCTGCACTGATTTTCCAATCCTAATTTAGACCCACTGCACACTACTAATGCGCAGTTTCTGTCAGCTTCCCGTTCATGTGTCTATCAATATATACCTTAAACATTGCTAATATACCTGCTTTTAATATTTCCACTGTCAATGTGTTCCAGTCACCCAACATTCCCTGGGTGAAAAAGATTTTCCCGCATGTTTCCCTTCAACCTTCCCCCTCTCATCTTGAACCTGTGCTCTCTTGTAGTTTACCTTTCCATCTCAGGAAAAAGCCCCGACTATCAAACCTATCTAAACCTCTCATAACTTTGTACACTTCTATCAGTTTGCCCCTCAGCCTCCGTCTTTCCAGTGAAAACAATCCGAATTTATCCAAGCTCTCCTCATAACTAAAACCCTCCAGATCAGGCAACATCCTGGTAAACCTTCTCTGCACCCTCTCCAAAGCATCCATATCTTTCTGCTAGTGTGGCAACCAGAATTTGGGAGAAACGCAAGCCCTGAAGTTATTGAACTCGATATTGGGTCCAGAAGGCTGCAGAGTTCCCAAGTAGAAAATGAAGTGCTGTTCTTCCAGCTTGTGCTGAGCTTCTCTGGAGCACTGTAACAAACCAGAGACAGAGACAGAGACAGAGATGTTGGCCAGGGAACAAGATGGTGTGTTGAAGTGTCCTTACATCAATCCCACACACCAAGCCTTGTTATAGTATAGTGTGCTATTATACACAACCCATTGTTAGCTGCTAACAGTCCCCATTAACAGCTATTTACCCTCCAAGCCAGATCATTACCCAGTCCTTTGTCTGTCCAACTGTCCTTCTCTCTCTTTGGGCTCTATCTCCACCCATTGTTTACTCCCAACCCCATCCTCCTCATTGTTAGTTTCTGTTTAAACACAGTTTTCCTCACTACCATTAGTTCTGAGGAAGGGTCACTGAACCTGAAACATTAACTCTGATTTCCCTGCACAGATGCTGCCAGACCTGCTGAGCCTTTCCAGCATTTTTTTAGTAATCATTTAAATTGTACTTTTCTGTTTTTCACACAGAAATGCATACTTTCACATTTGGACGTATTGTACTGAATCTGTCATGTGTTTGCCCCACAAATCCAACTTGTCTGAATTACCTTGAAGCATCCATACATCCTCCTCACAACTCACACAATCCTGCCCAGTTTAATGTCATCAGCAAACTTGAAAGTGTTGCATTTGGTTATCTTATTTTGGTCATTTATATCTATCATGAATAACTAGAATCCAAGCATCTTTGTGTCATACAGAGTCACTGCCTACTGCTTGGAAAAAGGCCCCTTTCTTTCCAGGCAATTTCCTGTCTGTCAACTAATTCTCAAACCATGTCAATATATTACCACAAACCACTTATGAGAAACCATATCATAAGCCTTCTGAAAACCCAAATATATGTTTGTCCTTTGTCTATTCAACTGGTTTGATTCTCAAAATAACTCCAGTAGATTTGTTAAGGATGATTTGCCTTTCAAAATCCCATGCTCGCATGGGTCAACCCATTAATACTTTCCAAACATTCTGTTATTGTGTCTTTTATAAAGGACTCTACCATTTTCTCCACTACAGGTGATAGGCTAACTGGTTTGTAATCATCTTTTTTTCCCCATCCCGTAAGACCATAAGACATAGGAGCAGAAATTAGACCATTCAGCCCATCGACTCTGCTCCACTATCCAATCATAGCTGATAAGTTTCTCAACCCCATTCTTCCATTTTTTCCCCAAAACCTTTGATCCCCTTGATCCTCAAAAACCTATCTATTTCAGTCTTAAATATATTCAATGACCTGGCCTCTGTCACCTTCTGTGGCACTGAATTCCAGAGATTCCCCATTCTCTGGTTGAAGACGTTTTTCCTTATCTCCATTCTAAAGGTCTTCCCTTTATTCTAAGGCAATGCCCTTGGGTCCTAGTCACTCCTACCAATGGAAATATCTTCCCAACATCTGCTCTGTCCAAGCCATTCAGTATTCTGTATGTTTCGATTAAATACCCCTAATCCTTCTAAACTTCATTGAGTATAAACCCAGAGTCCTCAAATGTTCCTCATACATTAACCTTTTCATTTCTGGCACCATTCTTGTGAACCTCCTTTGAACACAATCCAGGGCCTGTACATTCTTCCTGAGATATGGGGCCCAAAACAGCTCAGTATTACTACCAAAACGTTTCATGATCTAGATAAAGGAACTGAGAACATTCTGGCTAAGTTTGCACATGATACAAAGATAGTTGGAGGGGCAAGTAGCATTGAGGAAGCAGGGAGGCTGCAGAAGGGTTTGGATAGTTGAGGAGAGTGGGCAAAGAAGTGGCAAATGGAGTACAATGTGGGAAAGTGTGAGGTCATGCACTTTGGTAGGAAGAATAGAGGCAGGAATATTTTCTAAATGTGGAGAGAGTTCAGAAGTCTGAAGTGCAAAGAGACTTGGGAGTTCTGATCCAGAGGTAAACTTGCAGGTTGAGTCAGTAGTTAGGAAGGCAAATGCAATAATGGCATTTATTTTGAGGACTTGAATATAAAAGCAGAGATGTACTTTTAAGGCTCATTAAGGCTCTGGTCAGACTACATTTGGAGTATTGTGTGCAGTTTTGGGCTCCATATCTCAGGAAGAATGTACAGCCCTGGATTGTGTTCAGAGGAGGTTCACGAGAACGGTGCCAGAAATGAAAAGCTTAACATATGAGGAACATTTGAGGACTCAGGGTTTATACTCGATGGAGCTTAGAAGGATGAGGGGGGGATCTAATTGAAACATACAGAATACTGAATGGCCTGGACAGAGTAGATGTTGGGAAGATGTTTCCATTGATAGGAGCGACTAGGACCCGAGGGCATAGCCTTAGAATAAAGGGAAGACCTTTTAGAACAGAGATAAGGAGAAACTTCTTCAGCCAGAGAATGGTGAATCTCTGGAATTCAGTGCCACAGAAGGCTGTGGAGGCCAGGTCATTGAGTATATTTAAGACTGAGATAGATAGGTTCTTGAGTATCAAGGGGATCAAGGGTTATGGGGAGAAAGCGGGAGAATGGGGTTGAGAAAAATATCAGCTATGATCGAATCATGGAGCAGACCTGATGGGCTCAATGGCCTAATTTCTGCTCCTATGTCTTATGGTTTTATAAATAAAGGAAGAAACATCCGTAACTCGACTTCCCAGCCTGGCAAACATACCCACAACTGCTGCAACAGACACCCGAGCTACAAGTCTTCATACAAACCTTAAACTTCATAATTATGGAGGTTAGAGTCACACAGGCGGTAGTCATTGAGGCATGTTACATGATCTCATTAAACAACAGAGCAGACTGGTTGAGCTGAATGACCTACTTCTACCAAATGGTTTTACTGTAACGCACATGGATAACTAAAGAAGCCTGGTTAATGGTAACAGTCAGCTTACTTTTAGAGGACACGTGCATTTTAATCACTGCATCACATCTATGTTACAATAAAATACCCAATTGTGATACCTGGAAGTGTGAAATGTAAGGTGTTACATTTTCTTCAGGAACTCTCAAAAGTGGTATGTTATCAATGGATTTCCATAAGTGTATACCCCCACTAAAGCGTGCATGGGAGGCAATCTGATGGTGAATGGAACCACCCCGGGGGTGGGATGTATTTTGGAGACTAAGTATTCCCAAGAAACAAGAAGGTCAAAAGAGTATGGTGTGGGATTGCGGACTGTAATAAAAGATTTTCTCTATATCACAACTGTCTGGCCTTTCACACACTGACATGGATCTCCCCAAAACAAGTCTCATCCCTTGCTATCCTTTCTTAAGGAGCTATATACTTGCATCAGTGAGGTCAATTCGTGGTAACATTTACAAGGCCAAGCAAAGTAGCAGAATATTTTAATCAGGATTAAGTACTTCAAGCTATTTAAATGATTTGAATAGATCTACATGAATATATGACCTACATGGTGGCTCAGTGGTTAGCACTGCTGCTTCACAGTACCAGGGTCCCAGAATCGATTCCAGCTTTGGGCAACTGTCTGAGTGGAGTTTGCACATTCTCCCTGTGTCTGCATGGGCTTTCTTCCACAATCCAAGGATGTGCAGGCGAGGTGAATTGGCCATGCTAAATTGCCTGTAATGTTAGGCTCATTAGTCAGGGATAAATATAGGGGAGGGCAGTGGGTCTGGGTGGGTTAGTCTTCAGAGGGGCAGTGTGGACTTGTTGGGCTGAAGGGCCTGTTTCTATACAGTAGGAAATCTAATCTAATAGGAGTTTTTATTTTAAAACAATGAACACTCTAATAGATGTTTCAAACTTTTATTTATTGCATCTCAACATGGTTCCCGAGATCTGCCCATGATGGATACTTCATGAGTTGGCATGGAAGGTGTACTGGAAATGGGTGGTGGTTAGATCGAGTTTGCACTAATTTGGCACAGATTATGGACATAGGTATGAGCATGGGTTGGCACAAGTCACTAGTATGACTTGGGGATGGGTGGAAGGTTCTTGCGCTGGCATGGAGAGTTTAAGGGGCATCAAGCATGACATGCATCTCAGAGTCACCTGATGTTCTGCCTCCCAAGGCAGAAGCTGCAAGTCAGATAATATCCTGAGTTTAGTACCTTACCTGGAAGCAAAAGTTCAGTCCATAGAGTGCATAATTCCTAGTCGGACTTATTATTTTATTATACCAGAGTCAAATAAACATTATTTTCCACCACGAAGACTGAATCCTAATTTAAAAATCACTGCCCTTGAACCTATCTTAAAGAGAGATGTGAATATAACGAGAAGGAAGATTTAGAACAACAGAAATAGGCTGTAAGTTTGTCCTGAGTGAATAAGCTAATCTTTATTTACCTGTAATGTATAAAATACATTTTTAAACAGACTGATAACTTTTACTTAACAATGTTGATTCACTTGTTTAACTGAAATAATCACAATTTGTACGAATTTAAAAGAAACCTTAAATTCTTTAATTGAAAAGATCATTTTAAGCTTTCACCTACCATGTGCTGTTTAAGAAAAAGATATAAATATTTGGTCTAAATATCTGATAGTGAGGACTGCAGATGCTGGAGAGTCAGAGTTGATAAAGCGTGGGGCTGGAAAAAGCATAGCAGGTCAGGCAGCATCTGAGGAGCAAGACAGTCAATGTTTCAGGCAGGATCCTTCATCTGGACTGGTCTAAATATGTATTCCACTGATCGTGGCCAGTCAGTTGCATAGAATATAGAACATTACAGAGCAGTACAGGACCTCTGCCTGATGTTGGGAGATTGAATTTAAGAGCCGTGACATCTTGTTGCAGCGCTATAAAACTTTAGTTAGACCACACTTGGAATACTGTGTCCAGTTCTGGTTGCCCTATTATAGGAAAGATGTGGATGCTTTGGAGAGGGTTCAGAGGAGGTTTACCAGGATGCTGCCTGGACTGGAGGGCTTATCTTACGAAGACAGGTTGACTGAGCTCGGACTTTTTTCACTGGAAATAAGAAGGAAGAGAGGGGACCTAATTGAGTTGTACAAGATAATGAGAGATATAGATAGAGTTGATAGCCAGAGATTATTTCCCAGGGCAGAAATTGTTAACACGAGGGGTCATAGTTTTAAGCTGTTTGGCGGAAAGTATAGAGGGGATGTCAAAGGTGAGTTCTTTAGGCAGAGAGAGTTGAGACAGCATGGAATGCGTTGCCAGCAGCAGTTGTGGAAGCGAGGTCATTGGGGATATTTAAGTGACTGCTGGACATGCATATGGTCACAGAAATTTGAGGGTTCGTACGTTAGGTTTACCTTACATGAGGATCAATGGTCGGCACAACATCATGGGCTGAAGGGCCTATTCTGTGCTGTACTGTTCTATGTTGCGCCTACCTAGGAAACCAATCTGAAGGCCATCTAACCTACACTATTCCATTTTTGTCCATATGTCTATCCAATGACCACTTAAATGCCCTTAAAGTTGGTGAGTGTAATATTGTTGCAGGCAGTCCGTTCCATGCCCCTACTATTTTCTGGAGTAAAGAAACTACCTCTGACATCTGTCCTATAACTCAATTTAAAGCTATGCCTCCTCATGCTAGCCAACATCATCAGAGGAAAAAGGTTCTCACTGTCCACCCTATCTAACCCTCTAATTATCTTGTATGTCTCAATTTTGTCACCTCCCAACCTTTTTCTCTCTAACGAAAACAGCCTGAAGTCCCTCAGCCTTTCCTCATAAGACCTTCTCTCCATATAAGGAGAAAGTGAGGACTGCAGATGCTGGAGATCAGCAAACCCTGAACAAGGGCTTATGCCCGAAACGTCAATTTTCCTGCTCCTTGGATGCTGCCTGACCTGCTGCGCTTTTCCAGCAACACATTTTTCAGCTCTTCTCTCCATGAGGCAACATCCTAGTAAATCTCCTCTGCATCCTTTCCAAAGCTTCCATATCCTTCCTTTAATGTGGTGACCAGAACTGTACGCAATACCCCAAGTGCAGCCACACCAGAGTTTTGTACAGCTGCAGCATAAACTCATGGTTCTGAAACTCAGTCCCTCTACTAATAAAATCTAACACATCATATGCCTCCTTAACAACCCTATCAACCTGGGTTGATCTATGTACATGGACACTGAGAACTCTCTGCTCTCTCCTACTCCTTTCAAAGTGAATCACCTCATGCTTTTCCACATTAAACTCCATTTGCCACCTCTCAGCCCAGCTCTGCAGCCTATGTTCCCCATAACCGACAACATCCTTCAGCACTATCCACAACTCTACTCAGCTTAATATCATCTGCAAATTTACTAACCCATCCTTCTATACCCTCATCCAGGTCGTTTATAAAAATGACAAACAGCAGCAGCCCCAAAACAGATCCTTGCGGTACTCCACTAGTAACCGAACTCCAGAATGAACATTTCCCATCAACCACCACCCTCTATCTTCTTTCAGCTAGCTAATTTCTGGTCCAAACCGCTAAATCACCCTCAATCCCATGCCTCCGTAATTTGTACAATAGCCTACCGTGGGGAACCTTGTCAAATGCCTTACTGAAATCCATATATACCACATCAACCACTTTACCCTCATCCACATGTTTGGTTAGCTTCTCAAAGAACTCAATAAGGTTTATGAGGCACCACCTACCCTTCACAATACTGTGTTAACTATCCACAATCAACTAATTCCTTTCTAGATGATTAAAAATCCTATCTCTTATAATCTTTTCCAACACTTTACCCACAACAGAAGGCTCACTGGTCTATAATTACCAGGATTGTTTCTACTTCCCTTCTTGAACAAGGGGACATTTGCTATCCTCCAGTCTTCTGGCACTATTCTTTACAAACAGTAGTGACGTAAAGAGCAAAGCCAAAAGCTGGGCAATCACTAAAGTAAACATAACCAAATGGTAGTCACTAGCACCAAAGTGCTCACCTACCTCCAAATCTAACACCTGGCCAGGTTCATTAGCTAGTACCAAATCCAATGTGGCCTTGCCCCTTGTTGGCCTGTATGCATACTGTGTCAGGAAAGCCTCCTGCACACATTGAACAAAAACTGATCCATCTAAAGTACTTGAACTACACTATTCACAGTCAATATTTGGAAAGTTAAAACGCTCATAACAACTACCCTGTTACTCTCACTTCTATCTAGTATCATCTTTGCAATCCTTTTCTCTACATATGTGGAACTATTCAAACGCCTATATAAAACTCCCAATAGGGTGACCTCTCCTTTCCTGTTTCTAACCTCAGCCCATACTTCCTCAGTAGACAAGTCCTCAACTGTCCTTTCTGCCACTGTAATACTGTCCTTGATTAACAATACCACCCCCCCCCCAACCTTTTACCATCTTCTCTGTTCTTACTGAAACATCTAAATCTCAGAACCTGCAATAACCAATCCTGTCCCTGCTCTACCCATGTCTCCGAAATGACCACAACATTGAAATCCCAGGTACCAACCCATGCTGCAAGTTCACCCACCTTATTCCAGATGCTACCGGCATTAAAGTAGACACACTTCAAACGAACTTCTTACAATGACAGCTAAAACTGCGAACTGCACTTGCTGAACTAAAAAATGTGTCCTTGTACAAACAGCACAAATGATACTAAAAGTAAACCCTTGGTACCAGGAAAAATAATAATTGCATTTTTAAAACTGATGTTCATAAAATTGTTTTTCCTGTGCCAATCACACAATACATTTGTATCCAAGCCACAGAAACAAACTAAGTTCCCAGATGTTTCTACAAATTTGTCCAGTGCGTAACTGAACCACACTGAGAAAGTAAGTTGAAAATTCTAGCCATTGTTTATGAAGATAAACCCAATTTCACCTGGGATGGTATTGATTGGCTTCAGCACCAGTAGATTAAAATTTTGCAAAATCATGCAATACTGCGGCCACTATTAATTGTCCAATGTTCCCGCATGTAGTCAAGTGGAAACAAGATATGACTCGAATTCGGTTGTGATTCCTTCCTTAACAATTGAATGGCATACTTCCTACTGCCTCAGGAAAGCAACCAAAGACCCCTTCCAGCTTGGTTATATTCTCTTCCATTGAGCAGAAGATATAAAAGTTTGTATGCACATACAAACAGATTCACGAACAGCTTCCTCCCCGCTGTTATCACACTTTTGAATGGACCTCTCAAATGTTAATTCTGATCTCTCTGCACCTTCTCTGCGGCTGTAACACTGTATTCTGCACTCTGTTCTGCTAACCTGATGCACTTTGTATGGTATGATCTGCCTGTATAGCACGCAAGACATGACTTTTCACAGTATCTAGATACATGTAACAATGAACATATTTTTCATTTGATTTAAAATGACTATCAAGGCTGACATGAGTAATGACCACTAAGGTAGTTAACCCAGTGTGCAACTGTACTGTAGTGAACAGCCAGTCTTTTTTTGGAGATGAAAGAAGGAGATAGAATTGACAATGCTCCCTATTAACAGCTAATATAATGTCTGTTTCCCACTTTCAGTGTAAACACAACAAGTATGCATTCTGTCTTCCTCCCCACAGGAATGCTACCATTGAGGAGTGCAATTCATTTTCGCTTTATCCAACATTCGCACCAATCTCATTAACCACAGTTTCTATAAAGTATGTGGTTTTGGCTCTTGGTTTTTTGGCAGTTCTTGATTTTCTGCTAAGTGTAGCTTTTGTCTGAATTTCTGCTAAGGATCATTTCTTCTTCACATATAAAAATCTAATATCCCTATTCATCGTTTAAAAGTCCCTTAAGCAATTTCCCCAAATAGCTTAATAGGTGAATATACTGTTTTTTACAACAGTGAGCCATACAGATCATGAGATCCCTAGTTGGTTCATTATTTTTTTTTAAAAAGTTCACTTGCGCGACATGAGTGTTGCTGTCTTGGCATTTGATGCCTGTCCCTAGTTGCCATTGAGAGGTGATGGTGAGTTGCCTTCTTGAACCACTGCAGTTCGCATGCTGTGGGTTGACCCACAATGCCCTTAAAGGAGGGAATTCCAGGATTCTGAACCAGCAACAGCAAAAGAATGGCAATATATTTCCAAGTCAGGGCGGTGAGTGACTTGGAGGGGAACTTGCAGAAGGTGGTGTTCCAAGTATCTGCTGCCCATGTCCTTCTAAATGGAAATGGCTGTCAGTTTGGAAGGTACTGTCTAAGAATAGTTGGTGAATTTCTGCCGTGCACCTTATAGAAAGTACACACTACTGCTACTGAGCATCGGTAGTGGATAGAGTAGATGTTTGTTGATCTGTGTTGAACAAGCAGATGCAGGTCATTGAATTAAGAATGAATCATTGACCTCGGAGGCAAATTTGCTGAACTGCACAAGGCAGAGAGTCGGGATAATGAGCAGTTAGTAGAACTGAGAGAAAGTGAGGACTGTAGATGCTGGAGAGTCAGAGTTGAAAAGGGTGGCGCTAGAAAAGCACAGCAGGTTAGGCAGCAATTGTGGAGCAGGAGAGTCGACGTTTTGGACATAAGCCCTTCATCAGGAATTGATTCTTACAGGTTGATTTTGAGAGTTCAACTATTTGCTTTCTTTATTAATGATTCAGACGTTGGGCTAGAGAGCTTCATACGGGTAGTTCTCCTATAACACCGTAGTTGTATTCCAGCAGGCCCTTTAACGTCTCTCCCCTTCCACTCCCCACAGATCTATTTGCACTTCCATTCAAGTCAATTTTAATCCACTGAAAAATCAGGAAGTGCTGAAACTCAAATGAACAGACAGCTGATTGACAAACTATTGCCTTTGCTGTTATGTTACAATGTGCTGTAAATAATTAGTGACAAAAATCATTTGAAAAGGATACATTGAAGTACTAAGCTCTTCCAGCTGTAAGATAGTGAAAAATAATAAAGGTTAACACAATCAGATAACATATCTAGATCCACAATATAAAATGTCATTAGGTACCGAAACCAACTTAACAAATTAATGTGTCATGGAGAATTTTGACCACACTTCACAAAAGTTATCAATTCACTTCGAAAACAATTTTTAACAACTCAATAATTTAATCAATTTACTGTTATAAATACACCCACAGGGCATCTAGGACTAGCCCAGAAGTAGGGATACTACCATGGTGCCACAATAGCCCTTTCAAGAAAGTTATTCCTTGACCAAGAATCAAACCCAGATCACAGCGGTGACCATGCCAAACCCGACCCATGAGACCACCAGGAAAGCTTGAAAGAGTTATTCACTGACCAGGAAATGAATTGCAGCTGTGTTATGAATGTGCTGAATCCTAACCACTATAGGAGGAGAGATATATTTCTCCAAATCTAAACTGGTCCTTTCTGCATCAGCTCTTTGTGATTTTTAAATGAATGGAATGTAGAAGTCAAAGGTTGGATTGGCATGTGTGTTTTAGAACAATCACTCCACTGTAGTCCAACTAGTTAGGTAAAGCTTGGTACCAGAGTTCTTATAGTAAATTGTGAACTTAATAATAAAAAAAATAATTTAATCAATTGATTCTACGATATGTAAAGTAACAAATGAAAACAGAGCAGGAAAATAATAAGGTAATGTGCTTTGCTGATGTTGATTAAGTGATAAATGTTGGTTAGAACACCAGAGATAACAGACCTGCTCATCTTCTAAACAGACAGCAGATTGCACTTCTGAAAGTGCAATACTTCATCATTCCTGCAATACAGTGTCAGCCTAAATTACTGTGTTCAAATCCTTGAACATCAAACCTTCTTTCTGATTGTACAAGTGTTACCACATGTTTCATGGCTTTTTACGCACAAGATAGGCCAGTGATAAGATTCTGACTTTAGTTACAAAACTGAGATGTTCTATTTCAATGGAAAACAAAAATGCTCATATCACATATTTTTGATGTACTTCAATGTTTGAAGGTTTGGTAAGTTATAAAGCCAGGGAATAAAGTTGTAAATATTTTCTAGTCTATCCATTCAGAAATGTTATTACACACATTGGAGCAGACAGGACTTGAACAAGGGCATCGTAATCCAGAGATAAGGACACTGACATGCACCATAAACCCCAAAAATTGAAGTTGTATGTTTCCTGCTCTAGAATCTAAAACTGACTTCATGTCAATCTAATTGAACTAATATTTCTCTGACATGTTTTAATCATCTCAAAGTTATGTCTAAATGTTTTCAATTTGCAAAGAACTTCACAACAAACCCTCTCATTAGACACCAATTAAAATTTTCTTAAACTCACATTTGTCAGAAGCTGTTCGAGATTCCTGTCAGATGCATTTTTTTTCTTGTCCGCAGACAGCTCTTCCACATGACTGTCAAGGCTAAAATGTAATCGAGCCATTTTTTCTTGCATCTCTCTCACATGCTCCATCTGTTCAAAAGAGCACTCTTTTCCTAAAGAAAATGTAGCATTTTCACAATTGAGAAAAAGAAATTCATTAAACTGCAGCAGCTCATACTCCTGATTAAATTTGCTTCTGAGACCAATGAACTTCAACTTTGTTAAACTTCAGTAACAACCACTAAATGGTTAAAGTTATTTCAACTTTGACTTCCAGTTGCCATGACAACAAATTGCTTCTGAACTGGAACACAATTCACTGAGCTCATTAGCACTAAATACGATGGTTAAAATACTTTGTGCTGCCACATTCAGAGAATACTATACGGATAAAACATATTACCCATATGTTTCAGAATATTGGGGTTTTTTTTACAAAAAGCATACATTACGTTTGAAAAAAAATTGATTTGTTTTAAAATAAATTTAAGACACAAAAAATAGTTCCCCAAAGCAATTGTCTATCTCTTGTTAAGATCCTCACGGCCAAACAACAGTTACACAACAAATAGATTCAACACTTTTATGAAATGAGGGAAGAAACATGCTCATCGAGTTTTCTTATTTTAGTAGAATCCAGTAATCCCATATGGAGACAGGATTATCCAATCAATGATGCCAATAGGGAAATAGTTTGGCAGTACTCACTGTCACAGAGCTGTACCACATAAAACTCTTTGGTCCAACACATCTATGCCAACTAGATATCCTAAATAAATCTAATCCCATTTGCCAGCATTTGATCCATAGCCCTCCAAACCCTTCCTATTCATATACCCTTCCAGATGCCTTTTAAATGTTGTAATTGTACCACCCTCCATCACTTCCTCTGGCAGCTCATTACATACACGCACCACCCTCTGCATGAAAAGGTTGCCCCTTAGGTCCCTTTTAAAGTTTTCACCTCTCACCCTAAACTTATGCCCTCTGGTTTTGGACTCCCCCACCCTGTGAGAAAGACCTTGTCTATTTACCCTATCCGTATCCCTTATGATTTTATCAACCTCTATAAGATCATTCCTCCAGCCTCCAATGCTCCAGGTAAAATAGCCTCAGTCTGTTCAGCATCTCCCTCTAGCTCAGATCCTCCAATCCTGGCAACATCCTTTCAAGTTTTACAAAATCCTTCCAATAGCAGGGAGGACAGAATTGCACACAATATTCCAAAAGTGGCCAAATCAATGTACAGCTGCAACTCCTATACTCAATGCTCTGACCAATAAAGGCAAGCATACCAAATGCCTTTTCACTATCCTATCAACCTGCGACTCCACTTTCAAGTAACTCTGAACCCGCACTCCAAGATCTCATTGTTCAGCAAACTCCCTAGAACTTTACCATTAAGTGTATAAGTCCTACCCTGATTTGCCTTTCCAAAATGCAGCACTTTACATTTATCTAAATTAAACTCTATCTGCCACTCCTCAGTCCATTGGTCCACCTGATCCAAGTCTAGATTAGAGTGGTGCTGGAAAAGCAGACCAGATCAGGCAGCATCCAAGGAGCAGGAAAATCAACATTTCGGGCAAAAGCCCATGAAGGGCTTTTGCCCGAAATGTCGATTTTCCTGCTCCCAGGATGCTGCCTGACCTGCTGTGCTTTTCCAGCACCACTCTAATCTAGACTCTGAATTCCAGCATCTGCAGTACTCACAGTTCCCATCAGATCCAAGGACAATTTTGAATAGCAGTCTCTTGGATAAGGCACACGAAGCTCTGGTGCCTGGGAAAACCTGTATCAAGTCTTTACTGATTTCAAGAGAGGAGGCACAGAAAACTTAGAAAAACTGTGACAGAAAGAAAAGGCGTCAATAATTTGTAGTTACACAAGGTTTTAATGTCGAAAATGTTTCAGGGTACATGGAAGAGAAAATATAAAAGGATGAGTTGTCAAACACAGTGGGAAAATGAAGAGAGGTGACCAAAAAGCTCAATTAAAAAGAAATGTTATTAATTCTGTTTTAAAAGTTTCAGGGGATAGAATGTTGCAGGAGAGAATCACAGAGTCAAGCTGAGCAATTCACCATTAATCTTGTACGGGAAAAGATACATATATCAGGCAGGAATACATCAGACCAAAATTGATTGGGAGACACAGGGAGCAAGACCTTAGAAAAAAAATCGAAATCAGTAGGAATAGAAGGAGGAGGTTACTTGGCCAATCAAGTCTGCTCAAACAATAGTGAACGAAATAACGAAACCAGGATTGAAAATTGAAGGTATTGGAGGAAAGCAAGTTAATAAGTGTGGAAGTACACATGATTGGTGATCAAATTTACATTTTATAGAAGGTGGGGGGGGGGGGGGGGGGGGGGTGGTGAGCGGGAGAGAGAGGAAGACAGTAAACAAGATGTTAAAGAAATTGAGTATAAAACTAGCAAAAGTAAGAACAACGTATGAGCAGCGGCACGGTGGCACGGTGGTTAGCACTGCTGCCTCACAGCGCCAGAGACCCGGGTTCAATTCCCACCTCAGGCGACTCTCTGTGTGGAGTTTGCACGTTCTCCCCGTGTCTGCATGGGTTTCCTCCGGGTGCTCCGGTTTCCTCCCACACTCCAAAGATGTGCAGGCCAGGTGAATTGGCCATGCTAAATTGCCCTTAGTGTTAGGTAAGGGGTAGATGTAGGGGTATGGGTGGGTTGCGCTTCGGCGGGGCGGTGTGGACTTGTTGGGCCAAAGGGCCTGTTTCCACACTGTAAGTAATCTAATCTAACCTAATAAGGAAAAGAGACAGACATTGTTATCGAGGCTATGGTAGTATCAAGCGCAAATAATAACCGAGAGGATCTGGGTTGAAACTGGAATTAAAAATTGGGGCGCATATCTGTTTACTTTAAAAATGTCCAGACAGCCCAATGATCAGTTAGCATCTCATGCTCCTTCAACAATGTGACAGACCTGCAGAAAATATTGGCAAATTGGGAAACATAGGCTTCATGTTCATGAAAGAAAGTGCTGTTCACAATGTCAGTGCAGTACTGGTGAAAAATCACTGCAGACTTCCTAATGCAAGTTAAGCCACAATATTTCAGTTGCCAGGTTTCAAGATATTCACAATGTTACTTTCACCATCCGTATATGTATTTTAATAATCATGTGAATTGACTACATTACTTATTACATTTAGATGTCACATTTCCTTCATTCGAAGAACTCACCAAATGCCTGTAACTTCCCAGAGTGGAAATCATTCAGCAAATTCAACAAGCCACACTCCATCTCTCTCACATCAGAAACATCCGTCAGGAATGAATGTTGAATTGGAGCTGGTTTTGTCATCTTTCCAGTTTGCTGCGGTGGTTTCACTTTATCTTTATTTGTTCGGCTCAAATGGAAATTTAAAAAATTTAATTGTAAATTTTAAAAGATCATTTTACTCATAATATCAACTATTTCATGCTCATGAAATGATATTGGCTTTTAAAAAAAAATCCTTAGAATGTTTCATTGTAATTGATTGTGACAGGCTGAGTAGGCAAAAGGATGTCAGATGCAGTGTGTTGTGGATAAAAGTAAGGTTATCCATGTTGGTTGCAAAAATAGGAAGGCAGATTATTATTTGAATAGCTGTAAATTGAAAGAGGGGAGTGTGCAACAAGACCTGGATGTCCTTATGCACCAGTCTCTCAAAGTAATCATGCGGGTGCAGCCAGCAGTAATGAAGGCAAACTGTATGCTGGTCTTCATAGTGAAATATTTGAGTACAGAAACTTGCTGCAGTTACAAAGGGTATGGCCACACCTGAAATGTTGTGTGCAGTTTTGGTAACCTTATCTGGGAAGAGATGTTCCTGCTATAGAGGGAATGCAGCGAAGATTTACCAAATTGATTCCTGGATACCACGACTGATTGTATGAGGAGGTTGAGTCAGTTCAGATTGTATTTACCAGAATTTAGTCGAGTGGGGGAATCTCAAAATAACCTATAAAATTTTAGCAGGACTAGATACAGGAAGGACGTTCCAGATGGTGGGAGAGACCAGAACCAGGGGACACAGTTTAAAGATAAGGGGTAAACCTTTTAGGACAGTGTTGGCACTGATTTCATTGAATTTGATGAGCAGTCAATACAGTTTTATAAGCTGTTGCATTGTTTTGAAACTTTGGGGCTAAAAAGGATCAAAACAACGGCACTTTAAAAAAAGGACGAAGACAGACAATGGGCAATGACCACATGGGCAGTGATTCAAACAGAGAAAGAAACATACACTGCTGTCTGACTCAGCAGTAACCTGCATAGCTGCTGCCTTTGCTGACTGTTTCAGTGCATTGAGTAGAGGAATTGAGAGGTCATGTTGTAGCTATATAGGACACTGGTTAGGCCACTGTTGGAATATTTCATATAATTCTGGTCTCCCTGCTATAGGAAGAATGTTGTGAAACTTCAAAAGGGTTCAGAAAAGATTTACAAGGACATTGCCAGGGTTGGAGGGTTTGAGTATAGGGGGGAGGCTGAATAGGTTGGGGCTGTTTTCCCTGGAGCTTCGGAGGCTGAGGGGTGACCTTATAAAGGTTTATAAAATCAGGAGGGGCATGGATAGGATAAATAGACAAAGTCTTTTCTCTGGGTTGGGGGAGTCCAAAACCAGAGGGGCAACTTTTTCACGCAGAGGGTGGTGCATGTATGGACAGAGCAAGTGGTGGAAACTGGTACAAATACAATATTTAAAAGGCATCTGGATGGGTATATGAATAGGAAGGGTTTAGAGGGATATGGGTCAAATGCTGGCAAATGGGACTAGATTTATTTAGGATATCTGGTCGGCATGGATGAATTGGACCAAAGGTTCTGTTTCCGTGCTGTATATCTCCATGACTCTATGACTGAGAGGAGGACAAATTTCTTTACTCTGACTGTCGTGAGCCTGTAGAATTCACTGCTACAGAAAGTGGTTGAGGCCAATACATTATGTGTCTTCAAGATGGAGGTAGATACAGATTTTGTGGCTAAAGGTGGAATTAGGGTATTGAGCTCAATGATCAGCCATAATCAAAATGAATCGCAGAACAGGCTTAAGGGTTCCATGATTGTCTATTTCATTAAAGATAATGCTAAAATAACCATCATCAATGGAGTTTCTTCATAAAATAGGTCACTACATCAAGCTTAATTGCTTGTACTGTAAAGACTCATTCCTGGTGACAGATCAGCAAATAATATATAAAATAATCAATCAGTACTAGATTATAGACAGAAACATCACTTTACAATGGAAAAGTCAATGGAATTGGAAATTATATGAACTAGTTTGATACTAACCTTTTCAACTTTGATCGAAGTTTTGGTGAAGGAGGCTGAAGTAAAGCAGAGGTGAATGTTGCACTCTTACTGGTTGGCACTGACGATTTCTTGGGGTTACCTAGTGGAGGCTGCTGATTTAAAGTGACCTTTGGGCTTCTTTTCTTTCTCTTCTCTTCCATTCTCAGTTGTTCCACAGTTGGTGTCAGATCAAAGCTGAAGTGGGCTAGTTCATCATATTCATCTTTTTATAGCTTAAGCCACAGAAAATTTAATTATTTTATCATTATTGTATTCATTAGATATTGCATTCATTAGATATTTAATTTATTTTGTGAAGAATACTTGAAGGGATACAAATTTTACAATAAATATGTTATGAAAAGTTAATACATTGTAACCTCTCCAATCTGGAAATGTCTCATACAGAAACGCCAATTGTTTAAAAATCTTTTTAACAGACTCAGCACTTTCTCAGTGTCGTTGACAGTACAGAACTTTGGGAGCAGAAATATTGAAGTTGTAACAGTGGTGTAAGGAAAACAAAAGTTATTTTTGCCTTATTAAAATTTATCAGTTTTATGATTCAGCTAAATATTGATATTTCCTTTATTTTAAATTATTGATACACATATATATTTAGGCATTTTCACATTCATTTACGATCTTAAAAACTTCCAAAATCTAAAATAACTTGCTTCTGAGCATTCCAGACCAGAGTTTACATTGTAAACTAAATATAAAAATACTCTTGTCAATTGCATCATTAAATAATTCCTTTCTGTATGAATTTCACTTCGTTCAATACCAAATAGCTCAGATTTATAATTAATAATTTTTAAATGTACTACCCATAAGAGATGCCTTAAAAATGACTGAATGAAACACAATAATAGAATCTTAGGAAACTGCCATTTCCTGTCTCTTCAACTCTAGTATAGGTTAGACAAGGATTTGTGGGGGAGGGGAGGCGGTAGAAAATAAAAGATCTTGTGGTCACTATTTTCTAACAAAATTACTGCAATAATTTTTGTATCCTCCAGAGTGATGGCGAAGCAAAATATTTGTTCACTTCAGACACCATTACTATATTTTCTACTAATAGGTCCCCATTCTTTCTCTCCAGAGGACCAACACTTACTTTACTCCCTCATTTCCTTTCTAAATACCTGAATCCTTTCATAATCTAATTTCTTCTTTATATTTTTTAAGCACTACTAATAATCTGGTCTGCCTCTCATCTTTGTGTAGTTATTCACACTTATTTGCTTAAGTTTGACATTTTCCCTAACTTTATTGATTACTGAAATAACTCCATAGAGGCTGGTATTCCTTGACTTTTGTACTGCCTCTTTAGAGTCAGCTCTCAGAGTGTCAGTCAGTATATTTGATACTCCCCTTTTTATCTACCAGCCAGTGCTCCTAGATTGGATCAGATTAATAGCCCCAATCAGGGAACTCATATTGTACATGGTTCAGCTGATTGACATTGTTACAATCACTACAATTACCATGAATCTTGGGTCTTCCCTTTAGAATTTTTATTTTCAGTGAGAATATACCTATTCTGAGTATTCTGAAATATCCCCATAATTATCTGCAACTAAGTTTTTATTGACCTATCCCCAACCTAGTATGCTGGTTCAGATCAACTAGATCAGCTTTAATACCAACACTGTTGTCCTTAGTTAGGTTTAATATATTGGTTTTTGTCCCAGTCTTCTTCCTTTGAAATTAGATGTAAAATTGAATCATATTGTGGCCACTACTGACTAGGATTGCCTTAACTCAAGAGTCATTAATTAATCCTGTCACATTATTCAATATCAAGTCTAATAGAACCTGTTAGTTCTACAATAAGCTGCTTCAGAAGCTATGTTGACAGTATTCTATCAAAAACTACTACTGCCAATCTGATTTTCTCAGTTCACATGTAGATTAAAGGCATCCATAATTATTAGAATCCCTTCATCATAAGTACTCAATATTTCTTGTATACTTTGTCCTACACTGCAGTTATCGGGGGGGGGGGGTGGAATGCTGTAAACCAATCCCATTAGTGTTTTATTTCTCCTATTATTCCTCATCTCAACCCAAATCAATTTCACATGCTAATCTCTTGAAAATGCGATCCACGATTAACAGCGCTACCTCTCCACTTTCACTTTTAACTTCCATTTTTTGTTGAACGTCATATCCCTTAAGACCATGAGACACAGCAGCAGAAATTAGGCCATTCAGCCCATCAAGTCTACTCCTCCATTCAATCATGGATGATACATTTCTCAACTCCATTCTCCCGCATTCTCCCCTTTGCCCTTGATTCTCAAGAACCGGTGTCGTGGACAGCAAAGACACCACAATATGATTCAATTTTACATCTAATTTCAAAGGAAGAAGACTGGGACAAAAACCAATATATTAAACCTAACTAAGGACAACAGTGTTGGTATTAAAGCTGATCTAGTTGATCTGAACCAGGTTGGGGATAGCAAAGGGGGTGACCTCAGATTACAACAGGATCTGGACCAGATGGACCAATGGGCTGAGAAGTGGCAGATGGAGTTTAATTCAGATAAATGCGAGGTGCTGCATTTTGGGAAAGCAAATCTTAGCAGGACTTATACACTTAATGGTAGGGTCCTAGGGAGTGTTGCTGAACAAAGAGACCTTGGAGTGCAGGTTCATAGCTCCTTGAAAGTGGAGAGCAGGTAGATAGGATAGTGAAGAAGGCATTTGGTATGCTTTCCTTTATTGGTCAGAGTATTGAGTACAGGAGTTGGGAGGTCATGTTGCGGCTGTACAGGACATTGGTTAGGTTACTGTTGGAATATTGCATGCAATTCTGGGCTCCTTCCTATCAGAAAGATGTTGTGAAACTTGAAAGGGTTCAGAAAAGATTTACAAGGATGTTGCCAAGGTTGGAGGATCTGAGCTACAGGGAGAGGCTGAACAGGCTGGGGCTGTTTTCCCTGGAGCGTCGGAGGCTGAGGGGTGACCTCATAGAGGTTTACAAAATTATGAGGGGCATGGATAGGATAAATAGGCAAAGTCTTTTCCCTGGGGTCGGGCAGTCCAGAAGTAGAGGGCATAGGTTTAGGGTGAGAGGGGAAAGATATAAAAGAGACCTAAAGGGCAACCTTTTCACGAGAGGGTGGTACGTGTATGGAATGAGCTGCCAGAGGATGTGGTGGAGGCTGGTACAATTGTAACATTTAAGAGGCATTTGGATGGGTATATGAATAGGAAGGGTTTGGAGGGATATGGGTCGGGTGCTGGCAGGTGGGACCAGATTGGGTTGGGATATCTGGTCAGCATGGACAGGTTGGACCGAAGGGTCTGTTTCCATGCTGTACATCACTATGACTCAATCTTAAGATACTCAATGACCTGGCCTCCACAGCCTTCTGTGGCAATAACTTCCAAAGTTTCTCCTTATTATCATTCTAAAGGTCTTCCCTTTATTCTAAGGCTATGCCCTCCGGTCTGTCCTACCAATGAAGGCACCTTCCCATTATCTACCCTCTCCAGGCCATTCAGTATTCTGTATGTTTCAAATAGATCCCCCCCTCCTCATCCTTCTAAACTCCATTGAGTATAGACCTAGAGACCTCAAACTTTCCTCATATGTTAAGCTTTTCATTCCTGGGACCATTCTCGTGAACCTCCTCTGAACACACTCCAGGGCCAGTATAACATTCCTGAGATATGGGGCCCAAAACTGCACATAATACTCCAAATGTGGTCTGACCAGAGCCTTATAGAGCCTCAGAAGTAAATCCCTGCTTTTTTATTCAAGTTCTCTCAAAGTAAATGCCATCATTGCATTTGCTTTCATAACTACTGACTCAACCTGCATGTTTACTTTGAGAATCCTGGACTAGAAATCCCAAGTCTCTTTACACTCCAGATTTTGAATTTTCTCCCATTAGAGAATTTCTCTCATCATGCCTCTATTCTTCCGACCTTCCACTTTCCCACATTGTTATCCATCCACCACTTCTTTGCCCACTCTCCTAACCTGCGGAAACTCTTCTGCAGCCTCCACGCCTCCTCAATGCTACCTGTCACTCTACCTATCTTTGTATCATCTGCAGAATTAGCCAAAATGCCCTTGAGGATCTAAAATTTGAATTTAGGTTGTTGTCGGAAGCAACAAGTATGTGTAGATTTTTATTAACCACAAAATGGCACTTCAATTTAAAATAACATAACAAAATGGCTCTAGTTTTTTTTGACACTGTGAACTTGAACTGATGCTTTGCTGAGTTACTTGCATTTAGAGATAAGAGAAAACAATGGAGTTTTCATAATATGAATCAGAAGACAGTGATTTGGTATTCGAACTCACCTTGAACTAGCAAGCATGGGATGATTTTGTGCATCAAACAATTTGTTTCTCAGGAAATATCATTGGATTAGTCTGCTGCCAATCATGTCACCACATTACAGTTGATTGGACTTGTAAGTAAGAACCCTTTCTCAGGAAATGTCATTGGATTAACCTGCTGTAAATCATTTCATTTTATTACATTTGCTTGGTCTTTTCTTGTAATTAAGGCCGTGCTGTCTCTTAAAAAAAACATATAAATAATGTGTAATTGTCAAATGTAATTGCGCCATTTGTCCACGGAAAACATAAGCTTTTAACCCCTGTGTTGTTGGACAAAACTGCACCAGGCTGCCTTAATTTATTAAACTGGTAACCTTGCTTTAAACAGACCGTACTCCTAGTGATTCTTTTAACCGATCTCGAACCAAGGGGCCCCTTTGAAGGTTTCCATATCTTCACTTTTGGTTCCTTCATCTAGATTGTTTATGTATAAAGTGAAAAGATGTAATCCCAACACTGAGTCTTTTGGAACACCACTTGTGTTCCACAGGCTGCCACCCTGAGAAAGACCCTTTCATCCCACTCTCTGCTTTCTACCAGACAGCCAGGCTTCTATCCATGCTAGCACCTTGCCTCTGACACCATGGGCCCTTATCTTACTCAGGAACCTCCTATACATCACCTTGTCAAAAGCCTTCTTTATATCCAGGTAGAAAACATCCATTGCCTCTCTTTGGTCTAACCTGCTCATTTCTTCCTCAAAGAATTCTAGCAGACTTGTCAGTCATGACCTCCCCTTAATGAAATCATGTTGATTTTGCCCTATTTTACCATATACTTGCAAGTATTCAGAAATCTCATCCTTCACAATGGATTCCAGGACCTTACCCATGACTGAGGTTAGGCTAATTGAACTGTAATTTACAACTTTTGCCCTACTCCCTCTTTAAACAGGTGTGTCATGTTAGCGATTTTCCAGTTCCTTGGGACCCTCCCTGATTCTAGTGATTCCTGAAAGATCACCACTAATGCCTCCACTATCTTCCTTAAAACCCTGTGGTATAGTCCATCTGGTCCAGGTTATTTATTCATCTTCAAATTTACACATGATATGTAACTTGGAAGCATTGAGAGGAGGATAATGGAGAACTTCAAAGGTACGTGAACAAGTCAGTAGAATCGTTGAGCAAGGAAGAGATTAAATTTTATGCAAAAAAGTGTGAAGCAAATCATGTAAGCAGGATGAAAATGCAAAGACAATATAACAGAAAGGGCATAATTCTAAAAAGGGTGCAAGAGTAAAAGGTCCTGGGTGATTACGTGATAAATCACCTGAACGTGGCAGGTCTGGCTGACAGAGTGGTTAATAAACCATACAGCATCCTGAGCTTTATTTACAGGGCATGGATTATGAAATCAAGGAGGTTCGGTTGAACTAATGTGGACATTGGTTCAGCATCAACATGATATGGTGTCCAGTTCTGGAAAGAATGTGAATAGAATGTGCAGACAATATTCTTGAAAAATTGTTACAGAATGAGGAATTTCAAGTTGCAGAGATAGACTGGAGAAACAGAGTCTATTTTGTTTGGAAGTGAAAATTAAGATACTCCCATTCCTGAGAGATTTGGACAGTGCAGATAATGAAAGACTATTATATAGCAAGTCATAGAGATGTATAGCATGGAAACAGACAGTTCGGTCCAACCCGACCATGCCGACCAGATATCCCAACCCAATCTAGTCCCAACTGCCAGCACACGGCCCATATCCCTCTAAACCCTTCCTATTCATATACCCATCCAAATGCCTCTTAAATGTTGCAATTGTACCAGCCTCCACCACATCCTCTGGCAGTTCATTCCATACACATACCACCCTCTGCGTGAAAAAGTTGCCCCTTAGGTCTATGTTATATCTTTCCCCTCTCACCCTAAACCTATGCCCTCTACTTCTGGACACCCCGACCGCAGGAAAAAGACTTTGTCTATTTATCCTATCCATGCCACTCATAATTTTGTAAACCTCTATAAGGTCACCCCTCAGCCTCCAACGCTCCAGGGAAAACAGCCCCAGCCTGTTCAGCCTCTCCCTGTAGCTCGGATCCTCCAACCCTGGCAACATCCTTGTAAATCTTTTCTGAACCCTTTCAAGTTTCACAACATCTTTCTGATAGGAAGGAGACCAGAATTGCACGCAATATTCCAACAGTGGCCTAACCAATGTCCTGCACAGCTGCAACATGACCTCCCAACTCCTTTACTCAATACTCTGACCAATAAAGGAAAGCATACCAAATGCCTTCTTCACTATCCTATCTACCTGTGACTCCACTTTCAAGGAACTATGAGCCTGCACTCCAAGGTCTCTTTATTCAGCGACACTCTTTTAGATTAGATTAGATTAGATTAGCTTACTTACAGTGTGGAAACAGGCCCTTCGGCCCAACAAGTCCACACCGCCCCGCCGAAGCGCAACCCACCCATACCCCTACATCTACCCCTTACCTAACACTACGGGCAATTTAGCATGGCCAATTCACCTGACCTGCACATCTTTGGACTGTGGGAGGAAACCGGAGCACCCGGAGGAAACCCACGCAGACACAGGGAGAATGTGCAAACTCCACACAGTCAGTCGCCTGAGGCGGGAATTGAACCCGGGTCTCTAGCGCTGTGAAGCAGCAGTGCTAACCACTGTGCCACCGTGCTGCCCACTTGCCACAGTGCCGCCCACTGTGCCACCGTGCCGCCCACTCCCTAGGACCTTACCATTAAGTGTATAAGTCCTGCTAAGATTTGCTTTCCCAAAATGCAGCACCTCGCATTTATCTGAATTAAACTCCATCTGCCACTTCTCAGCCCATTGACCCATCTGGTCAAGATCCTGTTGTAATCTGAGGTAACCCTCTTCGTTGTCCACTGCGCCTCCAATTTTGGTGTCATCTGCAAACTTACTAACTGTACCTCTTATGCTCGCATCCAAATCATTTATGTAAATGTCAAAAAGTAGAGGGCCCAGCACCGATCCTTGTGGCACTCCACTGGTCACAGGCCTCCAGTCTGAAAACAACCCTCCACCACCACCCTCTGTCTTCTACCTTTTAGCCAGTTCTATATCCAAATGGCTAGTTCTCCCTGTATTCCATGAGATCTAACCTTGCTAATCAGTCTCCCATGGGGAACCTTGTCGAACGCCTTACTGAAGTCCATACAGATCACATCTACTGCTCTGTCCTCATCAATCTTCTTTTGTTACTTCTTCAAAAAACAATCAAGTTTGTGAGACATGATTTCCCACGCACAAAGCCATGTTGACTATCCCTAATCAGTCCTTGCCTTTCCAAATACATATACATCCTGTCCCTCAGGATTCCCTCCAACAACCTGCCCACCACCACGTCAGGCTCACCGGTCTATAGTTCCCTGGCTGGTCATTACCGCCCTTCTTAAACAGTGGCACCACGTTTGTCAACCTCCAGTCTTCCGGCATCTCACCTGTGACTATCGATGATACAAATATCTTAACAAGAGGCCCAGCAATCACTTCTCTAGCTTCCCACAGAGTTCTCGGGTATACCTGATCAGGTCCTGGGAATTTATCCACCTTTAACGATTTCAAGACATCCAGCACTTCCTTCTCTGTAATCTGGATATTTTTCAAGATGTCACCATCTATTTCCCTACAGTCTATATCTTCCATATCCTCGTGATTGGGATCTGGAATGTACTCTCTTAAAGTGGGATGAAGGCAGGTGCAATTGGGGCTTTCAAAAAGATTTGGTTTATTTTCAGAAATTTAAGAACGTGTCATGTTATGGGAGAAGGTTGAACACTGGAAGACAGTAAATTGGTCCTTCAGCGAGCAGCACATACTAAGTATGCCAAATGGCCTCCTCCTGTCCTGTTACAATCTTGTAAAGTGCCTGCATATCTTTTTGACATTTCAGAAAAGCCATAAATCGGTTGTAACATTACAGAACTGTAAAATGCAAAAGGCTACATTCTTGTGAAAACCAGAGCAAAATTGCGAGGAAGTGATCCCAGGAATCTCGCTTTTTTTCCCCCACAGGTAACCACTCCTAGAGGAGACAGTGAGATCTGCAGATGCTGGAGATCAGAGTTGCGAGTGTGTTGCTGGAAAAGCACAGCAGGCCAGGCAATATGATTTTCCTGCTCTTCCGATGCTGTCTGACCTGCTGTGCTTTTCCAGCAACACACTCAACTCTCACTCCCAGACCCAGCCTCTCACCCCCGGATCCTGTTCCTCAGTCCCAGCCTCTCACCCCCAGACCCCGACCAGGGGGAGTAACTGCACAGTCTGGGGTTGCAACTAACTGGGGGTTTCAAAATGCCTTCACTGAAATTTTAAATTGATTGTTAATTTCAGATAATGCTTTTAGACTTTCAAAGCAGACATTTGCCAAATACGTTCGAAATATACAAATACCATGAACTAAACCCCACCCTGTCCCGCCAGAGTTTGCCGGCCGTGCCCGGTCACCGCGCTGCTCCAAAGGCAGACCCCGCCGTTTGCCAACTTGGGGTCAGCTCCATCAAAACGGAAACTTCTTACTGCGCCGGTTTGGTGCGTCATCTCGTTACATATATTCCGTTTTGTTGCAAACACGTCCAACCCAATTGGCGTGGCCCACAGCAGTCTGAGCCCAAACCCGAGCCCGAGCCCGAACCCGAGCCCGAGCCCTTCCTCCCGGGGCTGGATTGGGATGAGGCTGCCCAAGTCCCTGCTTTACCTGGAAAGCTTCCTTTGTCAATCCTGCTCCAGGCTGTCCGTGAAATTCCCGGCTTCAACGAGTTGGAACCTTCAGATTGTTAAATGGAAACCTGTGGGAGCAGCAAAACCCTCCGAGACAAAGTATCCTTCACAAGTAACAAGTCCTGTCATCACAGGAAACAGTATCAAGGTTTCATTCTGCGACGGGATGTGGGCGGCGCTAGCTACGTCACTATTTGCCCCTCAGGGATGTTGGTGGGTCATTGCGAATGAGCCCCTTCTTAAACTGCTATACTTCTCAGGTGTAGGGACCCCCACAGTCTTGTTAAGGAGGAAGTTCCAGGATTTTGACCCAGTCACACTAAAAGAACAGCAATGTAAAACTCCGTTATCTCACTTTTTAAATTAGAATCAATCTAAACATCATGACACAGACAGAGAACACAGGGGGCTAACACCTTCAACATATAGGTAAAAACAATGACTGCAGATGCTGGAAACCAGATTCTGGATTAGTGGTGCTGGAAGAGCACAGCAGTTCAGGCAGCATCCGAGGAGCAGTAAAATCTCTGATGCTGCCTGAACTGCTGTGCTCTTCCAGCACCACTAATCCAAAACCTTCAACTAACTATCACTATTGTTAACAGCTAACCTGAGAATGCAACTTTTTAAAAAAAGGTTTTGTGATTTACACATGAAAGAAGTGAAACTATCATGGTATTCTAACAGATGAAAGACTCAACAGACAATCAATTCTTCAATGTATAATTTCAGTTACATCACACTGTAAATTTTTGCTACAAATTCTGTGTGTTAGAATTGAGCCCTCCACTATCACCTGATGAAGGAGTGATGCTCCGAAAGCTAGTGTGCTTCCAATTAAAATTGGACTACAACCTAGTGTTGTGTGATTTTTAACTTAGCAATATATTTCTAAGTTATAGAGGTGGACAGCATGGAATCTGACCCTTCAATCCAACTTGCCCATGCCGACCAGACATTCTAAATTAATCTAGTCCCATTTGCCAGCACTTGGCCCATGTCTCTCTAAGCCTTCCAATCATAAATCCATCCAGATACCCTTTAAATGTTGTAATTGTACTAGCCTCCACCACTTCCTCTGGTAGCTCATTCCATACATTCACCACCCTCTGCGTGAAAGAGTTGCCCCTTACAAGGAGAACAGAATTGCATACAATATTCCAAAAGTGATCTAACCAATGTCTTGTACAGCTGCAACATGGCTTCCCAACTCCTATACTCAATGCAGAGGGTAGTGTACATATGGAGTGAGCTGCCAGAGGAAGTGGTAGAGGTTGGTACAATTATAACATTTAAAAAACATTTGGACAGGTACATGGATAGGAAAAGTTTAGAGGAATATGAGCCAAATGTAGGCAAATGGGACTGGTTCAGTCCAGGAATCCTGGTCAGAATGAACAAGTTGGGCCAAAAGGTCTGTTTCCATTCTATATGAATCAGGGAGATTCTGTGTGAATTCTGTAGGGAGATATCTTCAAGATGCACTGCAGAAACTCACCAAAAGATTCTTAGACAGCACCTTCCAAACCCATGACCACTTTCACGTAAAAGTTCCATCTGACCGCAGATGGGAACACCACCATGTCCACATTCCCATCCAATCACTCTCCATTTTGATGTGGATACATATCACCGTTCCTTCACTGTCACTGGGTCAAAATCCTGGAATTCCCTCCCTAAGGACATTGTGGGTCTACCTACAGTGCATGGACTGCAGCTGTTCAAGAAGGCAGCTCATCATCACCTTCCCAAGGGCAACTAGGGATGGACAATAAATGCTGGCACAGCCAGCAATATTCACTTTCCATGAGTCATTAAAAATAAATAAATTATTGGAGAAAATAATGAAAGAGAAAATTAATCTCCATTTAGACGATCAGGGATAGTCAGCATGGTCAAGGTTTACATAAAGATTTCTAGCTCGGGTGCCGGTTGCGTGGTTGTGGGTACGCTCACCGAGCTGGGAAGTTGATTTGCAGACATTTTATCCCCTGTTTAGGTGACGTCTCCAGTGCTTTGGAGCCTCCTGTGAAGCGCTGTTGTACTGTGTCTTACAAAATTTGTTTAGTTCCATTCCTGCTGCTTCCAATTGCCAGTTCTGGTTATTCATTATAGTGGCTAGTATATTGGGTCTAGGTCTATGTATTTGTTGATGGAGTCCATGGATGAGTGCCATGCCTCTAGAAATTCTATGACTGTTCTATGTTTAGGTTGTTCCAGTCAAATTTGTGATCCTTGTCATCTGTGTGCATGGCCACTTGGGACAGATGGTCGTGGTGTTTAGTGGCCAGTTGGTGTTCATGGATGCAGATGGCTAGTTGTCTCCCTGTTTGTCCTATATAGTGTTTCATGCAGTCTTTATATTGAATCTTGTAAATTACATTTGTCTTGCACATGATGGGTAAAAGGTCTTTTGTTCTGGTGAGTTGTCTGAGCGTAGCTGTCGGTTATGGGCTGTCATGAATCCGAGTGGTCGGAGA
This sequence comes from Chiloscyllium punctatum, assembly GCF_047496795.1. Taxonomy (NCBI): domain Eukaryota; kingdom Metazoa; phylum Chordata; class Chondrichthyes; order Orectolobiformes; family Hemiscylliidae; genus Chiloscyllium; species Chiloscyllium punctatum. The sequence goes on along the minus strand of NC_092765.1, from coordinate 452,845 downwards.
AGCCTAGCTGTTGGTTTCCAGACATTTTTTATATAAGGTAGTGTGGCTAGTGAGTTAGGTCGTGGCAAGCCTTTGTCAGAGGAAGGTCATGCCTAATAAATTACCTTTAACATTTTGAGGTGATGACCAAGTGTGTTCATGAGATTAGGGCAGTTTATGTTGGTTATAGAATCTTCACAGCATGGTTGTGGAAAATCTATAAGTATCCCAATCCTCAACAATTCAGGACCCTAGTTCTTCAGTGTGAAAGTCCCAAAAATGGCCAAGTGGATGATCCATCATGGCCTCCCCCACAGATCAGGCAGCATCCAAGGAACAGGAGAATCGAAGTTTCGGGCATAAGCCCTGAAGAAGGGCTTATGCCCGAAACTTCGATTCTCCTGTTCCTTGGATGCTGCCTGACCTGCTGCACTTTTCCAGCAACACATTTTCAGCTCTGATCTCCAGTATCTGCAGTCCTCACTTTCTCCTCCCCCACAGATCCACAGGTTCACAGATGACAACCTTCAATTAATTTGATTCACCCTGTGATATTGAAAAATAGGTGCATGCACTCGATACTGCAAAGGCAATGGGCCCTGACAACATATCAGCAAAAGTGCTGAAGATTTGTGCTCCTGAACTAGCCTCACCACTAGCTAAGATGTTCCAATATAGCTACAACATTGGCATCAAGGGAACATTTGACTGAGTATGGCATCAAGTAGCCCTAGCAAACTTGGAGTCAGAGGGAAAACTGTCAATTGGTTATTCATCATAGTTGTGGTTATTAGCTTCAAGACTATCTTCAGGAGTTCCTCAGGTAGTGTCCTAGGCACAACTATCTTCAACTGTTTCATCAATGATGTACCTTCCATCATAAGGTCAGAAGTGGAGATGTTCACTGATTTTGCACAATGTTTAGCATCATTTGTTGATCAGCACCTCAGATAGTCCTCAGTTAATGCCCAAATGCATCCAAGTTTAGACTGATGGGACACTTATGCCATACAAATGACAGGCAATGGTCATTTCCAACAGGAGAGAATCTAACCATCACCCCTTGTCATTCAATGGTGTTACTATCACAGTTTCCCCCATTATCAACATCCTGGAGGTTATCATTGACAAGAAACTGAACTGGACTAGCCATATGAATACTGTGGCTGAAAAAAGCAGTTCAGAGACCAAGAATCCTGTGGTAATTTGCCTCTTGACTCTGTAAAAGCAGTTAATAATTTTCAAGAATCAAGTCAGTGTGATGGAATACTTTTCATTTGCCTGGATCTGTACAGCTTCAACAGCACTCAAGAAACTTGATGCCATCCAGGGCAAAGCAGCTCATTTGATTGGAACCCATCCATCCATCATTCAACATTCATTCACTTCATGACTGATACTCGGGAGCAATAATGTGAACCATCTCAAAGGTACACAGCAATAACCCACTGAGGCTGTTTAGATAGCACCTTCCAAATGGGCCACCTTTATCATTAGAAGGACAAGGGCTGCAGATACATGGGAATATCACCACACTTAAGTTCCTCTCCAAGCCTCACACCATCCAGACTTGGAAATATATCACAGTTCCTTCAGTGTCACTGGGCTAAATACCTGGAATTTCTTCCTAACAGTACAGTAGTCCCTACACCCTAACAACTGCAGAGGGTCAAGAAGGCAGTTCACCATCTCCTTCTGCAGAGCAACTAGGCTTCAGTGACAATATCCCATCAACAACTAGGCTTCAGTGACAATATCCCATCAATAACTAGGCTTCAGTGACAATATCCCATCAACAACTAAAAAAAATCAAACTATGGACTTATTTCAAATAACTAGTTACAGCACAGAGATAGACAGTTTAACCAAAGAAACCTTTCTACATCTATATTCACTTCATAGTAAAATTAATCCATAAAAGATCCCCAAATAGTCACTCCTAGCCAAACTTTTGAGTAATCAATCCCAGACTTTGGGAACAATTAACTTTGAGACATTGGTTTTGTATTTTAAACAAAAGACTAACTATTTATTAAATACACAATAACTTAAGCAGAGAGAAAATAAATACAGGAAGCTGATTAATGTCTGTACTTGAAACATGAAATATTTGTTTCCAGGCAGACAGCTAACAAACACAGCGAGGGGGTAATGAGAAGGAAACAAAACTGACCAGATTACTTAAAGGGCTTTCATTATATGTTGTTTTACAGGAATAAAAGTTGACTCCTTGACTTTTTTCCGAAATGTTGATCAGGTTCACTTCAGTTCACCCCTGCAAGGGCAGCAATATTTCTACCTCAGCTTTCTACTCTTTGAACTTCCAGAAGCTGGTGTAGCAGATTAGACAGAGAGCTTTTAAATCTTCAAGGTTTATCAGCAGCAGTCCAGAACTATCTCTTTAAAAAAAAGTTTTAAAAATACCTTTAATTCTGCTTCTGCCAAATAGACCAATGGACTCTCACTGAGGCTTAGAATACTATTAAACAACTGCCACCTGTTCAAACTTAGGATCTCTTCCAGACCCGCCAGATCCAATTCCAAGGTACTGATCTTGTTAACAGCTACTGTCTGTTTAAACACAATATTCTTCCCTTGGGTCACTATGTCTGTTAGAACCTTTCTAATCAAGGCTCAGTCATCGATTAACCTCCAAGCCTGGCCTCAAAAAAACAAAATTTTGGTCTGTTCTTTTCCCTTTACCACAAGTCGTCTTCAGCTCACAATTCAAAATTAATAAAAGAAAACAAAAATAATGACAAGTCAGTGAGTGTTTTAATGATCTGTCCATAGAAAATAGTTGAAAGAAATTCATTTTCTATTACCATCTCATCAGTATTTCTATTTTACTTGCACAGATTTTACTCATAACAATATACTCACACCAAATACACAAGGACTTTCCATGTAAATAACATTCAATGCCACTAATGAAATTTACATTCATTCATACTTGCTCTCAATTAAATGCCCTATGTTATTGACTCTTTGCCCTAAATAAATGATTTTCAAATTGTACAATTGTAGCATTAAATTCCAACAAATCATTCTCTGATTTCTGGGACCAAATCATCAATACATACAACATAATTGTACAATCCTTCAATGACCTCATTGGTTAACATTTGAAAAGTTGCTACTGCATTTTTCATTTTGAGAGCATGACTTGACATCATTAAAATCCACTAAGGGTTAACAAAAGCTGATATTCCTTTGGATATATCAGTTAATGAAACTTTTCAAAGCCCCTTTAATAAATCATTGCTTGTATTGAACTTTGCTTGTCAAATCTTCCCAATGCAATCCAATTGTGTAAGCAGATATGAATTAACCTTTGTTATAACTTGGTGATAATCCATGCAAAATCAATGTGACACATTCGATTTTTATGCCATTACAATAGGTGAGCTCCAGCTACAGTAAGTATGACATTTTCCATCATGAACTTGATCTCTCCCCTCACTTGAACTGGATTCTTTAGACAGAATCTATAAAGATGTTCCTGTATGGGTGAACCATACCTTATATTAACATCATGTATGGCCAAAGACCTTTTCTATGACCTATTTACAAAAATCGATTTGTGAGTCAAAAATAGCTTTAATAAGTCAGCCCTATAGTTTTCAGGGAGCTAGCATATTACTTATATCTAACTTTTAAAAATCCTATTATCATCCAGCTAATTACAGGATGGACAGCTCTTGAATTTTAAATTTTGGAATAATACTCAACTGCTCAACATTTTTATTTTACTCCCTACTTCTTTCATCATAGCAAAGATGTTTATCTTTGGTAATTATGTTGTATTGCTGCCATTTTATTGTTTTAACATATGAAAATGACAGTCATTATTTCATTTTCTGTTTGACTCCATCTACACTTCCTCGGGAAATCAACCAACATAATCAAAGACCCTTTCCACCCCAGTTATACTCTCTTCCATCAGGCAGAAGATATCAAAGTTTGAATATACGTACAAACAGATTCAAGAAAAGCTTCTTCCCTGCTGTTATCAGACTTTTGAATGGGTCTCTCAAATACAAATTCTTTTCTCTCACTCTGCACCTTCTCAGCATCCCTAACACTGTATTCTGCATTCTGTTCTGCTCCCCTGATGCACTTTGTATGGTATGGTCTGTTTGTATAGTACGTAAATCAACATTTTTCACTGTACCTTAGTCCTGTGACAACAATAATTCAATTAATTAATTAATCAATCAATTCATTCAATTTATGTTTCATTCAATAAGATAAACGAATCATAATGTTTATGGTTCACCAGAAACAGGCAATGATACTAATCACTGGTCTTCAGCCACAAAATTCTGAACTTTGGGCTTTTTGTCTGTTCTACATTTTATTGTTTGTGAAGAACACTTCAAATTTTTTTTGAACCAGATTGCATGCATTGGTTAGTTTATCTTGGAAACTTGACACATGTAATGTCATCTCTGAGGGTTGCTTCATATTTTTCTTTCAGTAATTTAAGGGATCTTCTCACCTCATGCATACTTCAATTCAAATGGAATGAATCTTGTGGATTCATTAAAGACACCCCTAATGGCAAAAAATCACAAGGGAGTTTTTTTTAAACTCCAATCACTAGAATGTTCCTGTCACCAAGCTCTAATCACACTAACTGGAGTTTAGAAGAATAGACAATAGACAATAGACGCAGAGTAGGCCATCCTGCCCTTCGAGCCTGCACCACCATTCAATATGATCATGGCTGATCATCCTTAATCATCCTGTTCCTGCCTTATCTCCATAACCCTTGATTCCACTATCCTTGAGAGCTCTATCCAATTCTTTCTTAAATGAATCCAGAGACTGGGCCTCCACTGCCCTCTGGGCAGAGCATTCCACACAGCCACCACTCTCTGGTGGCTGTGTGAATGAAAGGTCATACAGTCATAGAGATATACAGCATGGAAACAGGCCCTTCGGTCCAACCAGTCCATACCGACCAGATATCCAAACCCAATCGAGTCACACCTGCCAGCACCCAGCCCATATCCTTCCAAACCCTTCCTATTCATATGCCAAATGCCTCTTAAATGTTGCAATTGTACCAGCTTCCACCACATCCTCTGGCAACTCATTCCATACATGTACCACCCTCTGCGTGAAAATGTTGCCCCTTAGGTCTCTGTTATATCTTACCCTTCTCACCCTAAACCTATGCCCTCTACTTCTGGACTGCCCGACCCCAGGGAAAAGACTTTGCCTATTTACCCTATCCATGCCCTCATAATTTTGTAAACCTCTATAAGGTCACCCCTCAGCCTCCGACACTCCAGAGAAAACAGCCCCAGCCTGTTCAGCCTCTCCCTGTAGCTCAGATCCTCCAACCCTGGCAACATCCTTGTAAATCTTTTCTGAACCCTTTCAAGTTTCACATCTTTCCGATAGGAAGGAGACCAGAATTGCACACAATATTCCAACAGTGGCCTAACCATTGTCCTGTACAGCTGCAACATGACCTCCCAACTCCTGTACTCAATACTCTGACCAATAAAGGAAAGCATACCAAACGCTGTGATCTCACTGAACTGTATATGATTCTTAAGGGGCCTGATAGATTAAATGCTGAGAAGAGGTTTCCCCTTTTGGGAGATTCTAGGACCAGCAGACATAGTTTCAGAATTAAGAGGTATCAATTTAAGACTGAGATGAGGAGAAATTTCCTCTCTGAGGGTTTTCAGCCTTTGGAACTCCTCGCCGCAGAGAGCTGCAGGAACAGAGCTCTTGTGCATATGAAAGGCTGCTTGATATGTGGGGAATCAAGGGTTATGAGATTAGGATAGGAAAGTGGATGTGAGTGATATCAGATCAGCCATGATCCTACAGAATGGCAGATTAGGCTCAAGGGGCTGAATAATCTACCCTCATTCCTATTTCTTATGGTCTTATTATCTTAAGGGTATAATGCCATATTTCCAATGGTCCTTGAGATTGTGGATAAGCTGAAGATGTAAATTGTTTTATTTTAAATATTTGTGACAGAACATTTGAACATTGATTTGATTGTATTCGTTTTGGTCTTTTCTGTGGATTACCACCTTGCTGTGGTGAAGAGGCTCGAGTGTTCTGTTGATCTCAAAAGTGATGTCATTTAAAAATCACACATCACCGGGTTATAGTCCAACAGATGTATTTGGAAGCACTAGCTTTCGGAGTGCTGCTCCTTCATCAGATGGTTGTGAAGGAGCAGCACTCCGAAAGCAAGTGCTTCTAAATAAACCTGTTGGACTATAACCTGGCGTTGTATGATTTTTAACTTTGTTCACTCCAGTCCAACATCGGCATCTCCAAATCAAGTATTTTCAACTTTTGGCAGGGCTACCAATCACAGTAAGGCTGGATGGGAAGAACCAGACAAAGCAGAATCCAAAACAAGTCCTCAACAGCAATCTAGCTAGAAGATACTGATGTGATACCAATGCAATGACGGCAGGTTAAGACTGCAGCAGTAGGGACATTCCCCGTTGTCACTGGCTCTACCTTCTGTCAAGAAATGTTGGAACTCATTGCCACAGAGATAGATAGATTCTTGATTAGTAGGGCAATCAAGGATTATGGGGAGTACTGGTACACAATAGCATTCCCATATTAAAAGATGTCCTGCAAAAGGTGTCCACCTGGAAGAATTCAACTTTCCTTTGCCAAACACAACACCTACCCTGCAGTGATTGATTAGAAGGTGATGGGGACAGGATTGTGAGGTCTGGAGGTTCCAAGCTTCACACTGTCCTGTAGATGGTGGAGTTGGACACTGTAATTTCACTGTTGAAAAAGGATCAGGAGAACACTACAGCAGCTTTCTTCATGACTCAGCAGTCCTCTTCAGGATCCACTCTGCTCACCTCACTTGGGGAAAGGACTAGAAAAGGAACCCTAAAGCTAGTTTGTTCCGTTGTCAGTATGGCTGAAAAACCACATTCAGTGGTCTGGAAACCAAGATCAAACTCAATCTCTGAACACAGAGTATGTAAACGCTTACAGACAATGAGCAAAGCAATAGCCCAGAATGAAGAACTTCTCTTATTGCTACGAACTCAGGCTTTTCAAATTTGATATCACTGCCTTGCAGGAGATTCAAAGCACAGGTGAGGGGCAGCAAAGGGAAGAAGGTGGTGGTTACACCTTCTTCTGGAGAGGAAAACCAGAGGGATGGCACGGTCTCTCAGTGGTTAGCACTGCCACCTCACAGGGCCAGGGATCTGGATTCGAGTCCAGCCTCAGGTGTGGAGGCAGGGAGCCTCCAGGGTGGAGAGATAAATGGTGGGGTGGGGCTGGGGAGAAGGTAGCAAACAGTACAATAGGTGAATGGAGGTGGGGATGGAGGTGATAGGTCAGAGAGGAGGGTGGAGTGGATAGGTGGGAAGGGAGATTGGCAGGTAGGACAGGTCATTCCTGATGAAGGGCTTTTGCCCGAAACGTCGATTTCCTGCTCCTCAGATGCTGCCTGACCTGCTGTGCTTTTCTAGCACCACTCTGATCTAAACAAAGGTCATGAGAACAGTGCTGAGCTGGAAGGTTAAAACTGGGGTAAGGTGGGGAGAGGGGAAATAAGGAAACAATGAGAGCATGTTGCCTGGGACAGCTGGTGGGGTTGAGGTCAAGCCCAGAGCGCAGGGAGGTTGACCCCTTGTGATGAGTGCGAGCCCAGAATAGCCAGACACTAATGGACTATGGTGTCTAAAGGTTTACTGTATTTCTTTGTTCTTCTACGTTTTAGCAAGAAGGACTATAATGTTTCACTTTATATCTTGGTTTTCCTTATTTTTCTGATTTGTATCCAAGATTCTGTATCCAGGTATGCCATAAGCACAGTGGCTCAGTGGTTAACACTGCTGCTTCACAGCACCAGGGACCAGGGTTCAATTCCATCCTTGGGCAATCGTCTGTGTGGAGTTTGCAATTTTCCCTGTGTCTGTGTGGGTTTCCTCCGGGTGCTCCGATTTCCTCCCACAGCCAAAGGATGTGCAGGTTAGGTGGATTGGCCTTGCTAAATTACCAATAGTGTTCAGGGATACGTAAGTTAGGTGTGTTAGAAGGACACAGAGTTACAGCGATAGGGTAGAGGAGTGGGTCTAGGTGGGACCCTCTTCAGAGGGTCTGTATGGGGTCAAAGAGCATGCTGTTACACTGTAGGGATTCTATGGGAGTAGCGACATGTGAGTACATGTGACAATAAATCTCCTTTGAATGTATTAGGAGGCAGTGGCCATAATATGATAGAATTCACCCTGCAGTTTGAGAGGGAGAAACTGGAATCAGATGTAACAGTATTACAATTGAGCTGGCCAGAGTTGATTGGAAGGGGTACCTAGTAGGGAAGATGGTGGAGCAGCAATAGCAGGAGTTTCTGGGGTAATTTAGATTTAGATTTAGATTTAGATTACTTACAGTGTGGAAACAGGCCCTTCGGCCCAACAAGTCCACACCGCCCCGCCGAAGCGTAACCCACCCATACATCTGCATCTACATCTACATCTACCCCTTACCTAACACTACGGGCAATTTAGCATGGCCAATTCACCTGACCTGCACATCTTTGGACTGTGGGAGGAAACCGGAGCACCCGGAGGAAACCCACGCAGACACGGGGAGAACGTGCAAACTCCACACAGTTAGTCGCCTGAGGCGGGAATTGAACCCGGGTCTCCGGCGCTGCGAGGCAGCAGTGCTAACCACTGTGCCACCGTGCCGCCCAGGCACAGCAGCAATTCACCCCAAGGAAGAAGAAACTTACTAAGGGGAGGATGAGGAACCATAGCTGACAAGGGACAAAATAAAAGGAAAATGAAAAGGGAAAGCATGTGATAAAGATTAGTGGGAAGCCAGAAGATGGAGAAGCCTTTAAAACTCAGCAGAGGATAACGAAAAAGACAGTAAGGGGGGAGAAGATGAAATATGAGAGTGGGCTAGTTAGTAATATAAAAGAAGATTGCAAGAGATTTCTTTAACTATCTAAAAGGTAAGAGACAGGCAAGACTGGATATTGGACCACTGGAAAATAGGCTAGATAAGTAGTGATAGGGAACAAAAAAATGGCAGAGGAACTGAATAGGTACTTTGCATCTGTTTTCAGAGTGAGTGATACCAGCAGCATAGCAGAACTTCAAGAGAGTCGAGAAGCAGAGGTGAGAATAATGGCCATCACTAAGGAGAAGGTACTGGAGAAGCTGAAAGGTCTGAAAGTGGATAAATCTTGGGATGAGATGGACGACACCCCAGAGTTCTGAGATAGCTGAGGAGATTGTAAAGGCATTGGTGGTGATCTTTCAGAATCACTAGAGTCAGAGAAGGTATCAGAAGACTGGAAAATGGCTAATAAATGGCATCAGTGTTTAAGGAGGGAGGGAGGCATAAGGGTTAGCCTGACCTCAGTCATTCTTAAGCTTTTAGAATCCATTGTTAAGGATGAGATTGCTGATACTTGGAAGTATATGGTAAAATAGGGCTAAGTCAGCATAGCTTCATCAAGGGGAGGTCATGGGGAGGTCATGAGCAAGTTAGACAAAGAAAAGCTAGTGTACTTGAATTTCCAGAAGGCCTTTGATAAGGTGCCACACAGGAGGCTGCTAAAGAAGATAAGAACCCATGGTGTTGGGGCAAGGCACTGGCATAGATAGTGGATGGCTGGCTGATAGAAGGCAGAGAGTGTGAATAATGGGATCTTTTTCAGGATGGCAGTCGGTGACTAGTTTGTGATGGGAGCACAACCATTCAGGGTATACATTAATGATCTAGATGAAGGAACTGAGGTGTTGCTGCTACATTCACAGATGACACAAAGATGGAGAGTTGTGCTGAGGAAGCAGGAAGACTACAGGAGGGATAGTGGGCAATGAGTGGCATATGGAATACAGCTTGGGAAAGCATTAGGTGATGCAATTTGGTAGGAAGAATAGAGGTATAAACTATTTTTTGAATGGGAGAGACTTTGGAAATCTGAAGCACAAAGGAACTTAGGAGTCCTAGTTCAGGAATCTCTTAACATGCAGGTTCAGTTGTAGATAGAAAGCATATACAATGTTGAGCATTCATATTAGCATTCATATTTTGGAGTCTAGAATATAAGAGCAGGATGTATTGCTAAAGCTGTATAAGGCTCTGGTCAGATCACATTTGGCATATTGTAAGCAGTTTTGGCTTTGTCTCTAAGGAAGGATATACTGGTGTTGGAGGTTTAGAGGACTGATGCAGGGAATGTAGGACTTGTCATGTGGGTGTAGAAGAATGAGGGAGGATCTGATTGAAAATTATAGAATACTGCAAGGCTTGGATAGAGTGGATGTGGAAAAGATGTTTCCACAAATAGGAGAGACTAGGACCTGAGGGCACAGCCTCAGCATAAAGGGACGACCCTTTACAACTGAGATGGGGAGGAACTTCTTCAACCAGATGGTGATGAATCTGTTGAACTCATTGACGCAGAGGGCTTTGGAGGCAAAATTATTGAGTTTTTCAAAAACAGAGATAGATAAGCTCTTGTTCAGTAAGGGGATCAAGGGTTACAGGGAGAAAGCAGGAGAATGGGGTTGAGAAATATGTCTGTCATGATCGAGTTGTAGAGCAGACCTGATGAGCCAAATGGCTTCATTCTGCTCCTATAGCTGATCATCTTATGGTCTTATTGTCTCCACCTTCACCACCAGCATTCTTAATATGTCAAAAATAAGCTTCCCATTGGTGTGGACACTGTCTACAAGATTGACAGAAAACATTTCAACCTCAACTGTTTGAAATCCAAGAAAGAAATGACATTGATCTCACTTGTGGAACTGTCTTATGCAGATGACAATGCCATTTCTGCTCTCTCACAAGAAAATCTTCAAGCCTCCCCTCATGCCTTTGTGGAAATATGCTGAAGAATTGATATCAAACTCAAGAAGACTCAAATCCTTTACCAACCCAGGTCAGATTCTGGTGTGTCCCTCTATCAAGATTGGCAGAGAAATCCTCCCAAACATGGGACATTTCTCTTACTTAATAATCCCCCTCTGATTTAAGGCTAACATCAATGTGAAGATTCAACATTGCACCCACTTTGTGTGTGCCACCTGTGGATGCCTAAGAAGAAGAACCTTTGACGACTGTGACATTGTGCTGTTACCAAGATCCTTATGTATAAGACAGTCTTCAATATGGCTCCAAAATCTGGACTATAAATCCATGCCATCTCAAGACCATTCAGAAGTACCATCAACACTGTTTGAGATAGATCCTCCACATCAGCTGGAAGGACAATCATCCAAAACCAATTCCACTGGGCCAGCCACATGCTAAGGCTGCCTGAGTTCTGACTAGCTCATGGAAGGCATTGAAACGCCTCGACACCCACATTCTTCCAACCAAAGTGCATAATGTCACACTTTCCCACATTGTATTCCATCTGCTATTTCCTTGCCAAGTCCAAGTCCTTCTACAGCCTCCCCACCTCCTCAATAATAGAGGTCTATATTAGCAGAAAGGAACATAGAAGTCCTAGTTCAGGATACCCTTAACATTAACATGCCACTTCACCTATCTTTGTGTCATCTGCAAACTCAGCAATAATGCCCTTAGTTCCCTCATCCAGAATGTTAATGTGTACATAGAAGAACACAGTACAAGAACAGGTCCTTTGGCCCACTATGTTTGTACAACCATAATGCCACTCTAAACCAATCTCTTCTGCCCACACATGGTCTATATCCCTCTATTCCCTACCTGTATATGTGTCTGTTGAAATATTTCTTAAACTTTGCTAACTGCTTCTACCAACTCCCCTGGCAGCATGTTCCAGGAACCTACGACCCTCTGTGTAAAGACCTCTCTCACACGTCTCCCTTAAACTTTCCTCCTCTGACCGTAATTGACATTTTCACCCCGGAACACAGACTTCAATTATCCACCCTATCTCACGCCCCTCATCATTTTATAAACTTCTAACAGGTCACCCCACAGCCTCTGACACTTTAGCAAAAACAATCCAAGTTTATCCAACCTCTCCTTATAGCAATACACTCCAATCCAGGCAATATCTCAGTAAGTGTCTTTTTTACTCTCTCTAAAGCTTGCAAACCCTTCCTATCGTGTGGTGACAAGAACTGCACACAACACTCCAAATATGACCTTAACTGAAGTCTTATTCAGCTGCAACACGAAAGGGCCAACTTTAATACTCAATGCCCTGACTGTTTAAGGAAGATATGCTGTACAATTTCTTTATCACCTTATCCACTTGTGTTGCCACTTTCAGGGAACTATAGATTTAGATCCCAAGATCCCCCTCAATATCAATGAGATTCCTGCCATTAATTAAATACTTTCCTTTTGCATTTAACCTCCTAAAATACATTACCTCACACTTGGCTGGATTAAACTCTATCTGCCATTTCTTCGCTCAACTTTCCATCTGATCTATATCCTGCTGTATCCTTTGACAATCTTCCTCACTATTCACAACTCCACCAACTTTGTGTCATCTGCAAAGTTAATAATCAAACTATCTACATTTTTATCTAAGTCATTTATATATTTTACAAACAACAGAGATCCCACCACTGATCCTTGCAGAACATCACTGGTCACAGGCTTCCCATTAGAAAAATATCCCTCTAAACCTAGCCTTTGTCTCCTATCACCAAGTCAATTTCGTAGCCACCTTGCCAAGTTACCATGGATCCCATGTGACTTATTCTTCTGGTCCAGCCAACCATGACAGAACTTGCTAAATGCTTTACTAAAGTTCACGTAGACAATGTCCACTGTCTTACCCTCATCAATCACCTTCATCACTTCCTCAAAAAACTCAATTAAGTTTGTGAGACGAGCCCTCCCCAATACAAAGCTTGGCTGACTATCCCCAATAAGTCCATTCTTTTGCTAACGTGAGTAAATTCTATCCCTAAGAATCTTCAAGGAAATGTTCCCTACCATTGATGTAAGGCTCACTGGCCTGTAATTTACTGGATTACCCCGTTGCCTTTCTTAAACCACAGAACATTAGCTATTCTCCAATCTTCTGGGATTTCACCTGTAATGTGAAAAGTTGTGGTCCCAATATTGACTCCTGCAGAACTCTACTAATCACTGGCTACCATCTTAAAAAAGACCCTTTTATCCACTCTCTCTGCCATCTGCCAGCGAGCCAATCCTTTATCCATGTCATTACCTTTCCCCTAACACCAGGAGTTCTTATCTTATTTATTCTGTGTGGCACCTTGTCAAAGGCCTTCTGGAAATCCAAACACATCACATCCACTGGTTTTCTTTTGTCTGACTTGCTGATTACTGCCTCAAAGAATTCGAACAAAGTTATCAGGCATAACCTTCCTTTGATGAAGCTGTGCTGATTCAGCCTTGTTTTACCATGCACTTCTAAGTACTCAGCAATCTCATACTTAGTAACAGACTTCAAAATCTTAAAAATCATAAGAAATAGGAGTGGAAATAAGGCCATTCGGCCCATCGAGTCCACTCTGCCATTCAATCATGGCTGCTGGGCGTTTCAACGCCACTTACCTGCACTCTCTCCGTATCCCTTAATTCCTTGTAAGATTAAGAATTTATCAATCTCTGCCTTGAAGACATTTAACGACCCAGCCCCCACTGCGCTCTGTGGCAATGAATTCCACAGGCCCACCACTTTCTGGCTGATGAAATATGTCCTCATTTCTGTTTTAAATTGACCCTCTCTAATTCTAAGGCTGTGCCCATGGGTCCTAGTATCCCCGCCTTTTGGAAACAATTTCCCAGCGTCCACCCTTTCTAAGCCATGAATTATCTTGTAAGTTTCTATTAGATCTCCCCTCAAGCTTCTAAACTCTAATGAATGCAATCCCAGGATCCTCAGCCATTCAGGTCTACCATTCCAGGGATCATCCGTGTGAATCTCCGTTGGACACGCTCCAGTGCCAATATGTCGTTGCTGAGGTGTGGGGTCCAAAACTGGACACAGTATTCGAAATGGGGCCTAAGTAGAGCTTTATCAAGTGTCAGTAGCACATCACTGCTTTTACATTCCAACCCACTTGAGATAAATGACAACATTATATTTGCTTTCAACCTTTAGAGAATCCTGGACTAGCACTCCCAGATCCCTCTGTACTTTGGCTTTATGAATTTTCTCACCGTTTAGAAAGTAGTCCATGCCTGTGTTCATTTTTCCAAAGTGCAAGACCTCGCATTTGCTCACATTGAATTTCATCAGCCATTTCTCAGGCCACTCTCCCAAACTGTCTTAATCTTTCTGCAGCCTCCTCACCTCCTCAGTACTACCTGCGTGTTCACCTAACTTCGTATCATCGGCGGACTTTGCCAGAATGCCCCCAGTCCCTTCATCCAGATCATCAAACACATCAACCTGGACCCAATATACCGGCCACTACAGCGGACAGCTCGAATTGACAACTGGAAGCGGCAGAGACAGGCCACTATAAATGCCAGAGGAAACAGCACAGAAGCGCTTCACAGGAGGCTCCCAAGCACTGAGGATGTCACATAGACAGGGGACGAAACGTTTGCAAGACAAATTCCCAGCTCGGCGAACAGAACCACAACAACGAGCACCCGAGCTACAAATCTTCTCCCAAACTTTTAATATATAAAGTCAACAGCTGCGGCCCCAACACTGAACCCTGCGTGACCCCCACTTGTCACTAGCTACCAATCCAAAAAAGAACCTTTTATCCCAACTCTCTGTCTTCTGTCAGGGAGCCAATCCTCAACCCATGCCAGTAGCTCACCTCGAACACTATGGGCCCTCACCTTACTCAGCAACCTCCCATGAGGCACCTTATCAAAGGCCTTTTGGAAGTCTAGGTAGACTACAACCACTGGGTTTCCCTGGTCTAACCTACTTGTTACCTCTTCAAAGAATTCTAACAGGTTTGTCAGGCATGACCTCCCCTTACTAAATCCATGTTGACTTGTTCTAATCCGACCCTGCTCTTCCAAGAATTTAGAAATCTCATCCTTAACGATGGATTCTAGAATTTTACCAATAACCGAGATTAGGCTAATCGGGCTGTAATTTTCAATCTTTTGTCTTGATCCTTTCTTGAGCAAGAGGGTTACAGCAGCAATTTTCCAATCATTTTCCCTGATTCCAGTGATTTTTGAAAGATTACAACCAACACCTCCACTATTTCTACAGCCATATCCCTTAACTCTAGGATGTAGCCCATCCAGGCCAGGAGATTTATCAATTTTTAGACCTTTTAGCTTTTCAAGTACTTGCTCTTTTATAATGGCTACCATACTCAACTCTGCCCCTTGCCTCTCCTTAATTGTTGGGATATTACTCACATCCTCCACTGTGAAGACTGACATAAAGTATTTATTAAGTTCTTCAGCTATTTCCTGATCTCCCATCAATTTGGAGTGGCCCAATCTCTACTTTTGCCTCTCACTTGTTTCTTATGTATTGAAAGAAACTTTTACTATCATTTCTAATATTACTGTCTAGCTTACCTTCATATTTGATCTTCTCCTTCCTTATTTCTCTCTTTGTTATCCTCTGTTTTTGGTGCTCTTGGCCTCTTTATAGGTTCTCTCTTTTTCTGTGATACATTTCCTTAGTTCCTTTGTCAGCCATGGCTGTCTAATCTCCCTGCGGATAATCGTTCTTTTCTTGGGGATGTACCTCTGTACTGTGTTCTGAATTTCACTCAGAAACTCTTGATTTTATATCTCTATAGTCTTCCCCACTAGGCTCTGCTTCCAGTCAATTTTCGTCAGTTCCTTTCTTATGCCCCTGTAATTACCTTTATTTAACTATAACACCGTTACATCCAATTTTGCCTTCTCTCTTTCAAACTGCAGACTGAACTCTACCATATTGTGATCGCTGCCTTTTAAGTGTTCCCTGACAAACATCTTTTATAAAGTCTGGCTCGTTACATAGCACTAAGTCCAGAGTAGCCTGCTCCCCTGTGGGCTCCATGACAAACTGTTCCAAAAAGCCATCCTGTAAGCATTCCATGAATTCCTTTTCTTTGGATCCATTGGCAACATTATTCACCCAGTCCACCTGCATATTGAAGTCCCCCATGATCTCCGTGGCCTTGCCTTTCTGACATTCCGTCTGTATTTCCTGGTACATCCTGCACCCCTGGTCCTGACCACTACTGAGAGGTCTGTACTGAGAGAACGAGATCTTTCTGGACAAGACCTTCAGTGATGTTATTACACCAATCATGCCAGAAGAGAGCAGAAGAGAGCAGACGATGAGGAAGGCAGAGAGGAGACAGGTGCAAGAGACGCCGGGAGAAGTACCTGTCAGGAACAAGTTGAAGCTTTTGGAAACAGTAGAGTCTGATGACACTGCCAGTTCGCAAGGCGGCCATGTTTGTCAATCAAAAGTTGCCGCAGAAGCAGAGCGGAAGAGTCGGACATCGCACAGAGCCGTGGTAATAGGGTACTCCATCGTGAGAGGAACTGACCGGGGTTTTTGTGGCAGCAGACGGGATTTAAGGATGGTGTGTTGCTTTCCTGGTGCTAGAGTGAAAGACATCGCGGACAGAGTGCAGGACATCCTCAAGGACGAGGGTGAAGAGCCCGAGGTGGTGGTACACGTCGGCACAAATGATGTCGGGAAGAAGAGGAGGAACATACTACAGCGAGACTTCGCAGAACTAGGAAGAAGGCTAAAAAGCAGGACGTCCAAGGTGGTTATCTCCAGTTTGCTTCCAGTTCCTCGGGCTAGTGTGGCCAGAAACCGGGAGATAATGGACTTGAACGTGTGGTTGGGGAACTGGTGCAGGAAGCAAGGTTTCAAGTTCTTGGATCACTGGGGTATATTTTATGGTAACCATAAATTCTACAAGAGAGACGGCTTGCACCTTAATAGAACAGGGATCGGCATTCTGGCAGACAGGTTTTCTGCTGCAACACAGCTACATTTAAACTAAGTAGCGAGGGGGGAGGGGACAAGCTGGATGTTTAAAAAGGAAATTGAAGGGGTAGTTAGAACAAGAGAAGTCAAGAAAGACAACTGTATCAAGGAGGCAGAAAACTGGAAAAGGCATCATGCTGTAAAGTTGAGTGAAATAAGGGTTGAGGGGAAGGGTGAGAGCAGTAACAAATTAAAAATTCTATATATGAATGCACGAAGCATTAGACACAAGGTGGATGAGCTTGAGGCTCTTTTGGAAATTGGCAGATACGATATTGTGGGGATAACTGAGACGTGGCTTCATGGGGACAGGGCCTGGGAAATGAATATTCAAGGCTACACGTGTTATCGTAAGGACAGACTGACGGGCAGAGGGGGTGGGGTGGCCTTGTTGGTAAGGGAGGATATTCAGTCCCTTGCGCGGGCGGACCTAGAGTTAGGGGATGTAGAGTCAGTGTGGATAGAGCTTCGAAACACTAAGGGTAAAAAGACCCTCATGGGAGTCATCTACAGGCCCCCAAACAGTAGTCTGGATGTTGGAGGTAAGTTGAATCAGGAGATTGGCTTGTCGCAAAGATGTTACTACAGTTGTTATGGGGGATTTTAACATGCAGGTAGACTGAGAGAATCAGGATGGTATCAGGCCTCAAGAAAGAGACTTTGTGGAGTGCCTCAGAGATGGATTTTTAGAGCAGCTGGTGCTGGAGCCGACCAGGGATAAGGCGATTCTGGATCTGGTATTGTGTAACGAACCAGAATTGGTCAGTGACCTCGAAGTGAAGGAGCCATTGGGAAGTAGTGACCATAATACAATAAGCTTCAATCTGCAATTTGAGAGGGAGTGGGTACAACCTGAAGTGACAATATTTCAGTTGAATAAAGGGAAATATGGAGCTATGAGGGAGCAACTGGCCAAAGTTCAATGGTTCAATACCTTAACAGGGAAGACCGTGGAGGAACAATGGCGGATATTTCTGTGTATAATGCAGAAGATGCAGGATCAGTTCATTCCTAAAAGGAAGAAAGATCCCAGGAGGAGACATGGGCGGCCGTGGCTGACGAGGGAAGTAAAGAAACATATAAGGTTAAAAGAGAAAAAGTATAACTTAGCGAAGATAAGCGGGAAAACGGAGGACTGGGAAGCTTTTAAAGAACAACAGAGGATTAGTAAGAAGGAAATACGCAGAGAAAAAATGAGGTACGAAGGTAAACTGGCCAGGAATATAAAGGAGGATAGTAAAAGCTTTTTTAGGTATGTCCAAGGCAAAAAAATGGTTAGGACAAAAATTGGGCCCTTGAAGACAGAAGCAGGGGAATATGTTACTGGGAACGAAGAAATGGCAGAGGAATTAAATGGGTACTTCAGATCTGTGTTCACTGGGGAAGACACAAGCAATCTCCCTGAGGTAACAGTGGCTGAAGGACCTGAACTTAAGGGAATTTCTATTTGCCAGGATTTGGTGTTGGAGAGACTGTTAGGTCTGAAGGTTGATAAGTCTCCGGGACCTGATGGCCTGCATCCCAGGGTACTGAAGGAGGTGGCTCGGGAAATCGTGGATGCGCTGGTGATTATTTTCCAGAGTTTAATAGAATCGGGGTCGGTTCCTGAGGATTGGAGGGCGGCTAATGTTGTGCCACCTTTTAAGAAGGGTGGGCGGGAGAAAGCAGGAAATTATAGACCAGTTAGTCTGACCTCAGTGGTGGGAAAGATGCTGGAGTCTATTATAAAGGATGAAATTACGGCACATCTGGATAATAGTAACAGGATAGGACAGAGTCAGCATGGATTTATGAAGGGGAAATCATGCTTGACTAATCTTCTTGAATTTTTTGAGGATGTAACTCAGAAGATGGACGAGGGGGATCCAGTGGATGTACTGTACCTGGACTTTCAGAAAACTTTTGATAAAGTCCCACACAAGAGGTTAGTGAGTAAAATTAGGGCGCACGGGATTGGGGGCAAAGTACTAGATTGGATAGAGAATTGGTTGGCTAATAGGAAACAAAGGGTAGTGATTAACGGCTCCATTTCGGAATGGCAGGCAGTGACCAGTGGGGTACCGCAGGGATCCGTGCTGGGACCGCAGCTTTTTACAATATATGTAAATGACATAGAAGATGGTATCAGCAATAACATTAGCAAATTTGCTGATGACACAAAGCTAGGTGGTAGGGTGAAATGTGATGAGGATGTTAGGGGATTACAGGGTGACCTGGACAAGTTAGGTGAGTGGGCAGATGCATGGCAGATGCAGTTTAATGTGGATAAATGTCTGGTTATCCACTTTGGTGGCAAGAACAGGAAGGCAGATTACTACCTCAATGGTATCAAATTAGGTAAAGGGGCTGTTCAGAGAGATCTGGGTGTTCTTGTCCACCAGTCAATGAAGGCAAGCATGCAGGTACAGCAGGTCGTGAAGAAGGCTAATAGCATGCTGGCCTTCATAACAAGAGGGATTGAGTATAGAAGCAAAGAGGTGCTTCTGCAGCTGTACAGCGCCCTGGTGAGACCACACCTGGAGTACTGTGTACAGTTCTGGTCTCCAAATTTGAGGAAAGACATTCTGGCTATTGAGGGAGTGCAGCGTAGGTTCACGAGGTCAATTCCTGGAATGGCAGGATTGCCTTACACGGAAAGACTGAAGCGACTGGGCACAGATAGGCGGTTTTGTGGGAACGAGAGAGACTCACGTTTGGTATGTTGCCTCCCAGGTGCAAGGGTACGTGATGTCTCTGATCGTGTTTTCCGGGTCCTTAAGGGGGAGGGGGAGCAGCCTGAAGTCGTGGTCCATATTGGCACCAATGACATAGGTAGGAGTGCTGAGGATGTTAGACAGGCTTTTAGGGAGCTAGGTTGGAAGCTCAGAGTTAGAACGAACAGAGTTGTTGTCTCTGGTTTGTTACCCGTGCCACGTGATAGAGAGTCGAGGAATAGGGAGAGAGAAGAGTTAAATGCGTGGCTACAGGGATGGTGCAGGAGGGAGGGATTTCGGTATTTGGATAACTGGGGTTCTTTCTGGGGAAGGTGGGACCTCTATAGACAGGATGGTCTGCACCTGAACCTGAGGGGCACCAGTATCCTTGGGGGGAGGTTTGCTAGTGCTCTTGGGGGGGGTTTAAACTAACTCTGCAGGGGCATGGGAACCCAGACTGTAACTTTAGGGTGCAGGACCTGGAGTGTAGGGAGGGTAGGAATATGGTATCAATCTTAAAGGATCGTGCCTGTAAACAGAAGAGTGGCTTGAAG